>NC_043709.1:33969967-34038484 GCF_006229205.1 Suricata suricatta | reverse complement strand
AGTCTCAAAACTCAATTCTAAAAAGATTACAGCCTTAGGGTTGTCTAGGTGGCTCAGTCAGTTAGGCATCCGAATCTCTGTTTTTTAATTTTTTCAATGTTTTAATTTATTTTTGAGAGAGATGTCGTAACCCGCGCTCAGGGTCGCGTTACTTCACTGAGCCCCGCGTTGAGGCACCAATTGTCGTCCCCGGCCATCGGTGGTACCTGTTTCATCCGCCCCAACCGGCGGGGCGGAGAGTCGTCGCGGGTCCTTCTCCTGAGGGAGGGAGAGAAAAAGGGGGCAGGAGAGGGAGACGCAGAGAGTAAAGACAGAACTCAGGCGAAAGAGAGCGTTTATTCAAAGAACTGTTCTTTATATAGTCTTCAGGGGGGGAAGACAAGGCAAGCTCACCTAGGCAGGCTACAGAGTCGGGTGCATATCAAAGAAGCGCCCCGACTTTGCCTCAGCAATCTTGGGGGTTGGAGAACTAACACTGAATACGGTGTTGATCTTTTGTGCGCCTTGGCCACTCACGTCTAGCTCAGCAAGACAGTCGCCAAAGTTATTTGGACCAGGAAATGGCCACCTCCAGCCTCCAGATGCAAATCTTGTTTACTGGCTCACTCAAGGGAGTGATAATCCTTGCCTGAGGCAGACAGAAAACTTGGCGGGCCCGACAGAGAGAGAGAGAGAGATGGAGCACGAGCAGGGGAGGGCAGAGACAGGGAGACACAGAATCTGAAGCAGGCTGGAGGCTCTGAGCAGTTAGCACAGAGCCCGACACGAGGCTTGAACTCAAGGACCTCATGATCATAACCTAAGCCAAAGTCCAAGGCTTAATTAATTGAGCCACCCAGGTGCCCCAAGCGCCCAAATCCTGATTTTGGCTCAGGTCATGATCTCCTGGTTCAGGGATTGAGCCTCATGCATCTACTCTGTGGTGACAGTATGGAGCCTACTTGGGATTCAATCTCTCTTTCCCTCTCTCTCTCCTTACCCTGTTCTTACATGTGTATTCTCTCTCTCTCTCTCCCTCTCAAAATAAATAAACATTTAAAAGATTACAGGCTTCAATATGAAAAGCAAAATACTAAAATACTAAAGGTTTTAGAATACATGAGGATATTTTAACCAGCTCAGTTAAAAGAAAAATTTCTTTAATAAAAATAAAAGGGTTGATGACAAAAATAAAATTTATGTTTTATATATAAAAATAATACATTATATTTATCCATATTAAAGAATAAAAATATAAACCTTAGAGCAAACAACAATATCTGTACTATATATTATGAGCAAAAAAATAGTATACCAAATATTTAAAAAATTCCTATCATTTTGTAATTAAGAAATAATTAAATAAAAATTGAGGCAATGCATACTATGACACTTTGCAAAACAAAAAAATACATATTATAACCAATAAACCTATGTAAAGGTACTCATCCTCACATGGAATAATATCCATAATCAAATTTCATCACAATAACAAGTACAAAAAAATTGTAGAAAATTCAAAATTAAAGTTTGATAATATCAAATATTGATAAGTATGAAAGGAAACAAAAATGTTCATGAGTAAATGCAGAATCCGTTTTCTAAAGAGTTGCTCATTTTCTGTTAAATTTGAGAGTATACAAGTATAAAAGTTCTACAACCACCCATTTCCATCTTAAATGTGTAATTAAGAGAAAAACATAAAAGTTTACCCTATAAATGTAGCTTTACAGCAACAGAGAATGCCTTCCTATGACATTCAAAAGTTTCTATATATAATGTGGTTTATATATACAATGGAATACTACATGGCAATGAGAAAGAATGAAATCTGGCCATTCTCAGCAATGTGGATGGAACTTGAGGGTGTCATGCTAAGTGAAATTAGTCAGGCAGAGAAGGACAGATACCATATGTTTTCACTCATAAGTGTAATAGGAGAAACATAACAAAGAACCATGGGTGAGGGGAAGGGGAAAAAATAATTGGGGAGAGGAAGGGGGGTAAACCATGAGAGACTCTTGAATACTGAGAACAAACTGAGGGCTGAGGAGGGGAGGGAGAGAGAGGAAGGAGGATGATGGTCATGGAGGAGGGCACTTGTCAGAATGAGCACTGGGTGTTACACGGAACCCAAATTGACAATAAATTATAAAAGAAAAAAATCTATATATATTTATATAGCAAATGCTGCAAAATATATTTTTGAGTAAAAGTAAAATTTACATTTAGTAGTATCATTTTGAATATTAATGTGAAAACTCGTAAAAATTCTTTATATTTTTATGTGTACATGTGAATGCATGTAAGTGCACTGATATCTTCTCTTAATGTGTGCTAACTAAAGTGCAAGCATAGTTATCATCAGGTTGACAAAGGTGTGGACTCTGATAGAGCACAATAATCAAAAGGTTTAGCTTTATTTGTATTATTTATAATATATGTACAAATTTTAGGAAGAATTTTTCTTAAGTTAGGCATTTAAAAAGTGATTTCAAACAAAAGTGAATGAAAAAGGAAACCATTCTAAAAAATGCTGGTTTTATCTAACATTTGACACCATACTCAAGATTTGATTGGGTCACTTAACCTTGGTATTATAATTCTCATTTAAAAATAAACTCAATCACAATATTAGATTATAACAAAAGAGGAGCTCCTGGGTGGCTCAGTTGGTTAAGTGTTGACTTTGGCTCAGGTCATGATTTCATGGTTTGTGGGGTTGAGCCCTGTGTTGGGTTCTGTGCTAAAGCTCAGAGCCTGGAACCTGCTTTGAATTCTCTGTCACACTCTTTCTCTGCCCTTCCCCTGTTCACACTTTGTGTCTCACTCTCTCAAAAATAAATTAACAATAAAAATTTTTTAAGATTGTCACAAAAGAATAGTTAAATTTTAAAAACTTGAGAATTGCTGATTCCACTAAATTGGATTATTTTAACCAACAAAATTATACTTCTAAAGGAATTTTTCAGGAATAATGAATATATATTCAGGGATTATAGTCTGAATTTTTTGAAAAAATGTTTATTAATTGTTCTAAATTCTAATTTGAATGTTTAAGGGAAAATTCATGTGTCATGTTAACCAGGTATATGAGAAGTAGAATGAGAAAAAAAATAATGACAAAATATAGAGGGATATTGAAAGTTTCAAGAATGACGGGGTGCCTGAGTGGCTCAGTCAGGTGAGCGTCCAACTTCAGCTCGGGTCATGATCTCACAGTCTGTGAGTTCAAGCCCCACGTTGGGCTTTGTGCTGATGTCTCCGAGCCTGGAGGCTGCTTTGGATTCTGTGTCTCCCTCTCTCTCTGCCCCTCCCCTGCTGGCGCTCTGTCTCTCTCTTTTTCAAAAATGAATAAATGTTAAAAAATATTTTAAAACAAAGAAATTTTGAGAATATTGAAGAAAAACAAAGATCAATTAAAGTGTTAACTTCAAATGAATATTTAAAGTGAATTACAAAGATATCACTCTTTCAAAAGACTATTTCTATCACCTGTTTATATTTGGCCTATGTTTAAAAATACTTTAAATGTCATTGTATCATAGCCTCTCTTAAGTTGTTTTGTCTTTAGAAACACCAAACAAAACAAAAATCCATTACCATGAGAGTCCCATTAATCAAAGAATAAATACTTAAGGGAAAATCATAAACTTTGCTTCTGTAACTACTCACTGGATTTGAAGGAAGGTGATTCTTTTATTTCCATTAATGTTTCTGACTTCTGGTTTTATTTATGAGGAACCATGGTGAGATATTCTTTGACAGAACAGTTCATATTCTTTGTCTGCCTGGATGCTGAAAGGATTTTTCCTGTTGGTGGTGATGGCAAGGGTTTAGCTCTCAGAAATAAACAAAGGAACAAACAAAAACTAAAACCCCCAAGGCACACCATGGAGGGGAGGGGGAAGGAAGAAAGAGAGAGACTCCAAGGGAGGACAGCAGGGAGATAATAAACATATTCATTATCTAACAAGCAAAACACATTTTTAAAAGTTTATTGTCCTCTTAGTTCTGCTCCTTCTACCCTTAATGTCTCAATCTCTCTGGTCTAATATGTTGTTGCTTGCATTAAGTTCTCATAAATGAAAGCTTTTGTGTTCTCACAATAAGAACATTTATAATAATGTGCTTGAAGTTTTTTAATACTGGATAATGGAAACTAAAGTCAGTCTCTGTCTCTTTCTCTCTCTCTTTAATCCTTCTCTTCATTAAAAGAATAATAAAAACATTTCAGTTTTAATTATTTAGAAGACAAGCTGAAAAATGTACCCCACACACGTACAAAAACATCAACTAAAATCAGGAGTTGATAGACTTATTTACACCTTGGGGAAAAACTTATTAGAATATATCTTATTTTTAAAAAAAACTTTTTTAATCCTATTTTATTTATTTTTTAGAGAGACTGAGAGAGACAGCACGAGCGGGGAAGGGTCAGAGAGAGAGAGAGACAGACAGACAGAATCCGAAGACAGGTTCCAGGCTCTGAGCTAGCTGTCAGCACAGAGCCTGACGTGGGGCTCAAACCCAGAACTGTGAGATCATGACCTGAGCTGAAGCTGGATGTTTAACTGACTGAGCCACCCAGGCGCCCCTAGAATTTATCTTTTTAAACTAAACTTAATATAGGTCTAAATTTTTCTGAACAAATGGGGGAAATCTTGAGAGTAACACAAATATGTCTTTTAAAGTTTAACATATTATATTTGTGGTGGAAAAATGTGTACTTAAATGTGTTTAGGTGTCAGAGTCCAACTCTAGCAGGTCCAGGGCTCCCTGAAGGATGGACATTGTTGGCAAAAAGGAGTGAGAGAGCCTGGATTCTTTCTGCTCACCAGGCAGGCATCACTGCACCGACCAGAGAGTCAGCTTTATTTATTTAAAAAATGTATGGGGTACAAAACAGAAGTGGCTTTGCCTTAGACAATGATTTCTGAAGACAAATTCTTTGGTATGTAAATAATTCCCAGAACATAGATTGGTGGAAGATTCATGCATAACCTTTGTCAGTAGTGATTGATGTAGGTGCCTACATGCTTATCACATGGGGAAGGAAGGTATCTTTAGCATTCAAATACAAGGCAATGTTTTCAGCATATCAAAGGCAAGAGTGAGTTCTTTTGTGAGCAGGGGTCAATGGCCTGTTTTCTAGGGGAAGAAAAATTGGTTTTCTCAGGAAATGTAATATTTGCTCCTATAATCACGAAAGAAGAAACTCCTATAACAAGTTTTTTCATAAGGTACAATTCACATATTTTTAGCATAAGAAGGCGTCACTCCTGGTATCAGTCAGTCAGGCACCTGGGGGGTCGGTGCTCAAGCAGAAATTGAGTGGGGGTTGAGTGGGTGTAGATGCTGGTCGCCATCTGACGGTGGGAGTCCCTGCAAACCTGCCTTACTTCAGAAATGGCACCCAGCAGTTAGGATAACCTATTCAACACAAAAAGCAAATTTGGGATTAGGATGAATTGAGGATAAACACTATTTTAAAGTGAATTTTTAATTCAAAGTTTTCATATCAATTTTAAAACAAAGAAAATTAAACAAATTACTTGTTTCATGTTACACAGACCACTGCAAATCTTAATTACATTTTGATTTCACCTTTCTACCTGTTGCTTTTCCATTGGGAAAATATGACCATATATTTGGGTCAATTCTTTTGGCAGACTTATTCAATTGATCCAATAGGACATATAACAATTAGCTTTTTAAAACAAGTTCAGAATACTGACTAACTTCACTGATGTTTATAATCATTCACCGAAACAAAGCTATGATCTAATAAACTAAGGTAGTACAAAGAGCATAATCCAAGTCAGATAGATTTACGTGAACTAGATTCAAGTTTATTCTCTACCACTTACTGGTTGTTTGACCTGAGAAAATTGATTCAATCTTTCCCAATCTCTTGTCTGTGAAAAGGGAAATTGAAACGTACATTGTAGTTGCTCTGAAATTGTATATGATAATATGAAATGATCAATCTGTGACTAGTCTATGGGAATTTCTATTAGTTTTCCTTCTTTTTTCCCCTTAAATATATATTTGTTATGTATTTAATGTCATATATTTTCACAGTTCAAAATTCAAATGGACAAAGAAAAAAAAGTAAGGTGTCTCCTTTATCCCGTTCATTGGTGGGAACGGATGTGACCAGTTTCTTGTGTAAATTCTGGAGAATTTTTATGTATGTACAAGCAAGCACATCAATGTTCTTCTTCATTCTTTTTATGCATAAAATAGTGGTAAACAGTATACATAGTTTTATTTTTACCTTTATGGATATATTAAAGATGGTTTCATGATTAATATCTATGGAAGATCCACATTCTTGTTTATGATAGCAGAGAGAGGATCAATGTTTTCTTATTTGCAGATATTTACATATCTGCCTAGTGAGGCTGCATCTGGTGGTAGTGAAGATAAGATAGACAGGATTTGAATCTCAGCTCTGCCACTTAACTGAAGGAAACCTCAGTGTGCTCATATGTATTAAAAAGGGTACAAAACCAGTGCCCACCTGGTGAGTTGTCACCAGGAGTAAATAAGATAATGCACATCAAAATCTTAGCTCTCTGACTGGCACACAGTAGGTGTTCAGTAAATGGTAGCTGCTATAACAAGTAATATTAATTATTGGTTGTGCCAAAGGAGGAAGACTGCTGAAGGTCGTAACACATATCCTGTGGAAACTGGCAGCATCTATTTAGAAATAGCTATACAAACTACTTCCTTACAGATTGGTAAATGGTGGCCATTCTACCAAATCCTTAAGCATATTTTAATCAGTATTTTGGAAAAGCTTTCCTGAATAACTCCAAAGTATTTCCTTTTAAACATTCTATACTGTTATTCAAGGTCATAAAAGCAAAAAGAAGAGCCTGCTTCTATCCCTCATCCTTTTATTAAAGTGAATTTAAAATTACTATGGTGTTCAAAAAGTAACAGTCTGTGGAAGGCATTCTGCAGTAGAAGAGTCTCTAATTCATGCATAAGCATTTGATCACCTAGAAATTGTCCTTCAATTGAATTTTAAACTTTTATTTCTTCTTGAACACTGACTTTGATTAGATTGAAATAAGCTTAGCATAGAAAGAGAGTGATTTCATATCTTGATAGATTATGCAGGGAAACTTACAGTTCAGTTTTAAATTTTAAAAGAATGTAACAACATTATACTTAATGTTCAAAAAATTCATGATTCATAATGATCTTTATAATTTATTAAAGATTTCCTTGTAGAATATCCAAATTAAATTTGATAGTAATTTGAAATAGTTTTCCTTTTGAAAATGGTATTTCCTTCTCATATATAGCAATAAAATCACCACATAGAATTTGTGGTTCAATAATGTAAATCATGAATTGTATTTTTAAATCCTAACCTTACTGAGATGTCATTATTATGCAACTCCAAAAAGATATGTTAATGCTTTTTAATAGACAAAAATGTACCTTTTATAGCAGTTTGTATTTTAGGGTCTTAAAACAGATACAGAAAACACATTAGAATATTGTTTAAAGGGTGTTGGATACATGAATTCCCTGGAGATTGAGGCTACCGGTGAACACAAGAAGACGCGGAAAAAAGTTTCAACCATATTCATACCCAAACTTTCTAGATAATTTGATTATTATGTCTCGGCAACTTCACCTTAAAATGAACTACTCATTACTAGAAAAATACCTGGGTCCAAAGGTAAAAATATGTAAGTGCTTAAATTTTTTAATTAAAGAAAAGAAAAAGGCCCTAAACATCTTTTCACTGGAGCCTAAGTTTGGAAAAGAGGAGCTGAAGATAGTTTCTTGAGATGCAGAATTAAGCCATCCTATATAGACTGTTTGTCAATTGTTTAAAGAGTTGTGTTTGAATAGCTTCACTTTCTTCTTTTTCCTCAAAATATTTGGGCTTGACAATATAACAGCTTGTTTACTACTCAATTCTGGACATAGGATCCCTGGGTTCAAAACCATGCACTGCTGCTTCTTGTAAATTTGAGAGTTACTTAAAATCTTTAAGTCTCTGTTTCCTCCGGCCAATGATCAGGATGATAACAATAGTACCTACCTCCATAACAACATGGTGATGAGTAAATGAACCAAAATTCATGAAGCACTGTGGGAAACAACAACATTTTACCTACCTTCATAGGGCTTTTTGGCTGTGTCTGAGAATTAAACTGATACAAGACAGATCAATAGGAGAAAAGCACACACATTTACATGCTTTATGTCACATAGGGGCCCTCACAAGGAAATGAAGACCCAGGAAGGGGCAAAACCTGAATACTTTAATATGGGATTGAACAAAGAGAGGCAATTGTGGAAAGGTAACTAAAATATACAGGGAGGCTAAACAAAAATTCAAATGATTCTACAAAGGTCTGTTTGCAAAGAATTCTCCTGGCTTTGAGTTGCCACTCAAAAATATTTATTTTCTCTTGGCACAGAAGGGCATTTTGCATGGGGAAGTTTTTAATCCCCTGTTTTCAGAGGAAAATGGAAGGTGAGAATGCCTTCTTTCATCTACTGTGTGATTAAGTGCCTTTAGGTCAAAATGATCCATGCCAAAGCAGCATAATTTGAGGTGGCATATTCTTCTACCTTTCAACACTTATAACAGTATCCAGCCTGTTATCCATGTTCTATGAGTGTTATTTAGTATTTATTTGGAATAGATTAAGAAAACTTTTGTTTTTATTTTTCACTTTTGTTAAAAAACTGGGAAAATAAAAATAAGACTTCACCCTGGAAAACTCTTGCAAGGAAGGTCCTGAGTCACATTCTTTTGGGAGACTTCAATAACAGTAACAATAAGGACAACAACAAATATAAGAACCAAAGATAATATAATTTTTAACTGCCAGGCATTGGACAAAATGTTATACATGCACTTTGTTCTTCTTTAAACTTTGCATCTACCTTGAAAGATAGTTTTTCTGTTTTATGTAGTAAAAAAGGAAAACTTAATTGTGTTTAAAAATGTACAAGAGTCACGTAGGTAGGAAGTAGTGCAGCCAGAACTGGATTCCTAGATCACTGTTTTCGAAGTTCATAACAACTAAGATAGAGTTTCTCAGACAGCAACCATCATCATACTTTTTGCCATTTTGTTGTATAATAAAAATAAAATGGCACTACTTAGAACAGAGAAAACATAAGCCCAGGGATTGGTTACTTATATGAGGGGGGTGAGAAGGTAAACAGGAGGCCCACAGTCTGCTCAGAGATTAGTAACAGCAGTAAGTCAGTGTGGAGGGGCAAGTGAGAAGGCCCTGTTACCAGGCTCAAGGGACAGTGTGAGTATGATCGAAAAAACCCTAAGGTCAAAGCAACTATGACCTGCAGGAGCCAGATGAGGCACAGAACCAAGGCCAGAAGTACTTTCTGAAGCAGAGAAAATGAAATAAATTATCTGTCATAGCCCTTCCTTATTCCCTTCAATCTCCCACCAAGAGTTCTCATTAACCAAAATATCCAGGCTCCCACTCACATGGGAACCTGGGACCCAGAGGTGTAGAGGTTCAGCCCACTGTGATATGAAGAAGAACAAAAAGATGGCGACAGAAATGCAATTATGCCTCAATCAACCTATTCTTAGAGTTCACCAGATATTTTCCTTATAATTAACTAAAAATTCAAATTTTCCTTACTACAAAGTAAGGAAATATCATTACCTGAATAGGAATCTGAATCATAGTCATAAACAGAAAGTAGACATAAACTTAAAAAAGAAACAACACTAATTTTAGTGTTGAAGTCAGAGAGACCCCGTTTCTAGTCTATTCTGTATGACTTACTAGTTGCTCAATCCTGAACAATTAATCCAGTTGTTATCTATAAAAAGGAAAATTAAAAGCTACCTGAGGCCTACAAACATTAAAGACCTTAATAGCCTCAAACTGAAATTTGTCCCATTATATGATAAAAAAGAAATTACTTCCCAATATGTATGAGTCATTTTTTACAGCCGCATGTAGGTAGCCCCAAATCATCCTCCCAACCATGGCTCAGAAATGCTTATCAGGTAATTCTGCCTCTCTCTAAATATATAAGCATAAATGTGTTATCAGTTTCAGGTATGTTAATTTAGGATATACTGATGCTACAAAATGATATAGATTCCATTTTCCTGATCACATATTAAACCTATTCAAATAATTTAAGAAAATGAGATTTAATAAGAAGTTCAAGCAGAAAATAAAATTTAAAAACAGAAAGTCAGTGGCATAATAACATATAAGTTATTTTAATACATAACTTTAATCTTGATTTTTTACCTAAATTCTAAAGTCTTAGTTTACTAATTTCCAAAAATCGCAGAACACAGGGCTTTTCTTTAATTAGTTGAGAGGTTGGTATCTCCAGGGAATAACATCATTTTATAAAATAATTCTATGTAAATATCTGGAGCTAAGGGATCCAGCTGTCTTGGAGTCATTTGGATGAAA
This sequence comes from Suricata suricatta, assembly GCF_006229205.1. NCBI lineage: Eukaryota > Metazoa > Chordata > Mammalia > Carnivora > Herpestidae > Suricata > Suricata suricatta. Next base: position 34,028,048 of record NC_043709.1, on the reverse strand, counting down.
TAATAACACCTCCATGGAAACAGAACCTTCCATTTGCACTAGCAAGAGATGGAGAAACCCTGAGTAGGACTGCTACCCCCAAAGAAAAATAGAAACACATGCTTCCATTGAGAATTCAAACTTGAACTACTTCAAAAATTTCCATTTCTTTTATACTCAATCTTTAAAGACCCTTTAAAAAAGATTTAAGCAAAAGAACTTTGTTGGGTTCATTATTACAATATTCCAAAATAGCGTTTTTTCCATAATATCCTTTGAATAATTTTCACAAATAAACAAGCCCAGACTTCTGTAGCTTTGATCTAAAAGAAGTTTATTATTTTTTAAATTTTTGAGGAACCTTCACACTGTTTACCAGAGTGGCTGCACCAGTTTGCAATCCCACCAACGGTGCAAGAAGTTTCCCATATCTGTGCATCCTGGACAACAGCTGCTGTTTCCTGTGTTGTTAATTTTAGCCATTCTGACTGGTATGAGGCAATATCTCATTGTAGCTTTGATTTGCACTTCCCTGATGATGGGTGATGTTGAGCATCTTTTCATATATTTGTTAGCCATCTGTATATCTTTTTTTGAAAAATGTCTGTTCATGTGTTCTGCACATTTTTAACTGGATTATTTATTTGTTGGGTGTTGAGTTTTATAAGTTCTTTATATATTTTTGATACTAACTCCTTGTAAGAAAAGTCATTTGCAAATATCTTTTCCAATTCCATAGGTTGCTTTTAGTTTTGTTGATTGTTTCCTTCACTGTGTAGATGCCTTCTATTTTGATAAAGTCCTAATAGTTTATTTTTGCATTTATTTCCCTTGCCTTAAGGAGACAAATGTAGTAAGAAATTGCTATGGCTAAGGTCAAAGAGGTGACTGCCTGTGTTCTCCTCTATGATTTTGATGGTTTCCTGTCTACCACTTAGTTCTTTCATCCATTTTGAATTTTTTTGTGTGTGGTGTAAGAAAGTGGTCCAGTTTCATTCTTCTACATGTTGCTGTCCAGTTTTCTGAATACCATTTGTGGAAGAGACACTCTTTTTTTCCATTGGATATTCTTTCTTATTTTGTTGAAGATTCATTGACCATATAGTTTTGGGTTCATTTCTGGGTTTTCTATTCTGTTCCCTGGCTCTATGTGTCTGTTTTTGTGCCAGTTCACATACTGGCTTGATCACTACAGCTTTGTACTATGACTTGAAGTCTGGAATTGTGATACCAGCTTCTTTTCTTTTCTTTTTCAGAATTGTTTTGGCTATTCAGGGTCTTCGATTTCTTTCAACAGTGTTTTATAGTTAGCAGAGTACAGACATTTTACCTCTTTGGATAGGTTTATTCCCAGGTCTCTTATGATTTTGGGTGCAATTATAAATGGGATTGATTTCTTGATTTCTCTTTATTCTGCTTCATCTTTGATGTATAGAAATGCAACAGACTCTGTACATTGATTTTGTATCCTGCAACTTTACTAAAATTGTATATCAGTTCTAGTACATTTTTGGTGATCTTTTAAGTTTTCTATAGTGTATCATGTCATCTGCAAATAGTGAAAGATTGGCTTCTTCCTTGCCTATTTGGATACTTTTTATTACTTTTTCTTGTCGGACTGCTGAGGGTAGGACTTCTAGCATGATGTTAAATTACAGTGGTGAGAGTAAACATCTCTGTCTTTCCTGACCATAGAGGAAAATTCTCAGTTTTTCCCCTTTGAAGATATTAGCTGTGAGTTTTTCACATATGGCCTTTATTATGTTAAGGAATGTTTCCTCTAACCCTACTTTGTTGAGGGTTATTATCATGTATGGATATTGTACTTGGTCTAATGTTTCTTTCTGCATCTACTGAGAGGTCAGATGATTCTTATCTTTTTTTTTATTAATGTGATGTATCATGTTGATTGATTTGCAAATACTGAAACACTCTTGCACCACAGGAATAAATCCCACGTGTTTGTTGTGAATGATTCTTTTACTATATTGTTGGATTTTATTTACTAGTATTTTATTAACAATTTTTGCATCCATGTTTATTAGGTATATTGGCCTGTAGTTCTCTTTTTAGTGGAATCTTTGTCTGGTTTTGGTATCAGGGTAATGCTGCCTCATATAATGAATTTAGAAGTTTTCTTTCCATTTCTATTTTTTGGAATAGTTTGAGAAGAGGTATTAACTCTTTTTTAACAGTTATTTTTGAGAGATAGAGAGACAGGGTATGAGCAGGGGAAGGGCAGTGAGACAGCTCTGAACTGTCAGCACAGAGGTTGATGTGGGGCCTCGAACTCACAAACCATGACATCATGACCTGAGCAGAAGTTGGCCACATAACCAACTTATTCACACAGTTTCCCCAGTATTAATTTTTTAAAAAATGTTTGGTAGAATTCAACTGTGAAGCCATTTGGCCCTGGACTTTTGTTTGTTGGGGAATTCTTGGTTACTGGTTCAGTTTCTCTGCTGGTTATTAGTCAGTTCAAGTTTTCTATTTCTTACTGTTTCAGTTTTAGTTGTTTCTGTGTTTCTCATAATTTATCCATTTCTTCCAGTTCTCCAATTTGTTGGTACATTACTTTTCATAATATTCTCTTATAATTGTTTATATTTCCATGGTGGTAATTTTTGTTTTACCTCTATCATTTGAGGTTTTATTTATTTGGGTTCTTTTGCTTTTCTTTTTGATAACTCTGGATATGGGGTTGTCAGTTTTATTAAATATTTGAAGAACTAGCTTTTGGTTTCATTGATCTGTTCTAGTGATTTTTTTAGTTTTTCTGTCATTTATTTCTGCTCTAATCTTATTATTTACCTTCTGCTGGCATCAGGCTTCATTAGTTGTTTTTCTTCTAGCTCCTTTAGGTGTAAGGTTAGGTATTTGTTTGAGATTATTTTGCTTCTTGAGGTAGACATGTATTCCAAATACTTCCCTCTTATGACTACTTTTCCTGCATCCCAAAGGTTTGAACTATCATGTTTTCATTTTCATTTATTTCTATGTATTGTTTTTATTTCTTCTTGAATTTCTGGTTTAACCATTCATTCTTTAATAGCATGTTGTTTAACCTCCATGTATTTGTGGTCTTTGACATTTTCTTTTGTGGTTGACCTCAAGTTTCATAGCAGTGTGGTCAGAAAATACACATAGTATGATTTCAATATTTTTGTACTTGTTGAGACCTAATTTGTGACCTATTATGCAATCTATTCTAGAGAAAGTCCCATGTGAACTTGAAAAGAATGTGTATTCTGCAGCTTTAGGATAGAATGTTCTGAATATAGCTGTTTAGTCCATCTGGTCTAGTGTGTCATTCAAAGCCATTGTTTCTTTGTTGATTTTCTGCTTAGATGATCCATCCATTGCTCTACGTGGGGCATTAAAGTCCCCTACTAGTATTGTATTATAATCAATTAGTTTCTTTATGTTTCTTATTAATGTATTTGAGTGCTCACATGTGAGAGCATAAATATTTACAATGGTTAGATCTTGTTGGATATTCCACTTTATTATGATATAATGCCTGTTTTCATCTTTTGTTACACTCTTTGGTTTAAAATCTAATTCGTCTGATTGCTATTCTGGCTTTCTTTTGATGTCCATTTGCATGATAAATGTGTCTCCATCCCCTTACTTTGGATCTGCAGGTGTCTTTAGGTCTAACGTGAGTCTCTTGTAGGCAGCATATAGCTGGGTCTTTTTATTTTTAAATCCATTATGACACCTTATGTATTTTAATTGAAGTATTCAGTCTATTTACATTCAGAATAATTATTGATAGATATATATTTAGTCCCATTTTATTACTTGCTTTTTCATTGTTTCTGGAGAATTTCTCTGTTCCATTCTAGTTTTTGTCACTTGTGGTCTTTCCTTTCCACTCAAAGAGTCCCCTTTAATATTTTTTGGAGGGCTGGTTTAGTGGTCATGAACTCAGTTTTTGGTTGTCTACAATGGACTATTACTCAGCCATAAAAATGAATGAAATCTTGCCATTTGCAATGACATGGATAGAGTTAGAGAGTATTATACTAAGCAAAATAAGTCAATCAGAGAAAGAAAAATCTATGACTTCATCATTATGTGGAATTTGAGAAACAAAACATGTACACAAAGTGGGGGAAAAGAGAGGTGCAGCAAAAAACAGACTTTTTACTATAGAGAATAAACTGATGGTATTGAGGGAAAGTGGGCAATGGAGATATGTTAAATAGATGATGGATATTAAGGAGGGTGCTCATTGTGAAGAGTATCAGGTTTTGTATGTGGAGTGATAAATCACTAAATTCTATACCTGAAACTAATATTAAACTGTATGAACAAACAGGAAATTAAATAAAAACTTGGAAAAAATAAAAGAAGTTTATCACACTCTTCACCACATTTATACATACTACTTTTTTTGTTTCTATCTCTTTTTACTACTTTAAACAAAGAAAACAATGTATTAAATTTGCTTCTATATACTTATATGAAATGTGAGAATTTTATAAAACTTATTCGTATGATTTTTATTCAAGAGGTTTTTAAATATTTAAAATTTGTAAACATAGCAAATTACAAACTATATTTTTAAATTTGCCTTTGTGGTATCTAGATGAAAAGAACCTAAAATAGTATAAGAACACCACTAAACTATATCTAGGTGATGACTGTACAAAACAATCTTTTGATCTTTATTATTTGGCTCTAAAATCTTAGTATTTCAGGCTTATTTCATAGTTTCATGCCATTCCACCATGGACTTTAGGCACTTGATATCCTGAATGTTTCTCCATTCTTCTCTTGTCTGGAATGCAATCGCTTCCTTAGTTAATCTCATTCAAACATCATCTATTTGTGCCACCTTTGGTTTCCTTAGGTAGAATGATTTGTATACTACTAACTTTTTTTTCAAAGTATATTACTATAGTGCATTTCAGATCCTGACATCCATTACAGTTGATGGCGAACTGCTAGAGGGTTGGGGTGTATTCTCAGGTACTTTACTTACATAGTAAGACTCATAAAGTATGCAATATATTTAATGAATAAAATAAATGAAATGACTATTTTAAGAAGTCCGAACAATTAATATTATAAGGGATAGAGATGGACATTATGTTGTGATAATGAAATCTATTTATTAAGAAGGCCTAATGATCTTAAATGAATATGTTCCTAATAATAGGGCTTCAAAATTCGTGAAGTGAAAACTGGTTGCCTGAAGAAAGAAATAGACAAATCTACAATTATAGTTGGAGACTTCAACATGTCTTTGTGAGAAATCACTAGAAATAGAATAATAATAATAATAATAATGACATATATAATAATAAGACTATAGATAAGAAGATAATAAAGCTATATAAGCCTAACAAAATTATCAACTTGGCATTGATATTTATAGAAAACTGTACCTAAGAAAAGCAAAATATAGATTTAATCCAAGTACAGTAAAATAGACTATTTGCTAGATAGACCACACTCTATGTCATAAAAAATAAGCCCACAATGTTAAAAAAATTGAAATTATACAAATAATTTTCCCTGGTCACCACTGAATTAAACTATAAATCAATAACAGGAAGATATCTTAAATGTCCACATATTTGGAAATAAAAGAACACATGTATAAGTAACCCATAATCAAGAGAAAATCAAAGTTAAGTTAAAAATATTTTGAATGAAATATAAATAAAAACAACATGGGAAAATATACAGGGCATGGATACAGTAAAACGTAGAGAGTAGTCAATGAAACAGAACAGAAAGGCAATAGTGAAAATATAATCAAAAATATCAAAAGCTTGTAATTATAAATAATATAGAGAAAATTTTATTTTATGTATTTATATTACTTATAATTATTTATAAAATTAATATTAAATTATTGATAAATATTATAAAATATATTATAAATAATGTAGATTCTTTATAATAATGTAATACACTAAAAAGATCAACAATTAACTTGAAATGGATATAGACCTAAATGAAAAACCTAAAAGTTATAGAAGAAACACAGAAGACCGTCTGCAGGATCTTGAAATAGGCAAACATTTCTTAGATAGGAGGTAAGCCATAAAATTCTATAAAATCATTTGGTAGTTATTTTTTTAATAGAGTTAAACTTACCATACAATCAGCAGCTCCCTTCCTAGCTATTCATCCAAGATAAATGAAAATATGTCTAAGGATAACCTGTAGAAGAATGTTTGTAGCAGCTTTTTCATAATTTCCCCAAACTAGAAACAATCAAAATGTCCATCAACTGGCCAACAAATAAAGCACTGTGGTACAAGGATATTCTACTCGGGAGCATAGTCATGGATTACCGAAACATGCAATGAATTGAAAAGGTCTTATCTGAAGTGAAGGAAGCTGGACATGAAGACCATGTACTCTATGATTCCATTTATATAAAATGTCCAGAATAGGCACATCCATAGAGACAAAAAAAGATTAGTGTTTGCCAAGGCCTTGGGTGGGAAAAAACAATTGACTATAAGGGTCTATGAGGGAACTTTCTGAGATAATAGGATTATTCTCTATTTTTATTGTAGTGGTGATTTCACAACTTTATATATTTGTCAAAATTTATAGATCTGTGTACTGGCAAATGGTGAAGTTTACTGTATGTAAATTAAATCACGATGAACCTGATTTAAAAAATAATAAGGAATATAGAATACCATTTAGCAGGTTTAACATCTAGATATTAGTATTGTTTCAATAAGAGCTCAAAATATGGAGGGGAAAATTATTAATGATAGACAAAACATTCCCACAACAAAAGGAAATAAATTTCCATATTAAAAAGGACTGCAGATGCTCGCACACACACAAACACACACACATACAGTAGAGATGCAAACACAAGATTCATACCAAGGTGCAAACACAAAACTCAGATCAGAAAGAAAGTGAGAAGAATGATGATAACCTTCATTTGGGGATAAATAAAAGACCATAAATGAAACAACAAAAATCAGAAAGGCACCAGTCATCAATAAAGGTGGAAACTAGTAAATAATAGAGCTAGGCTTTCAGAATTCTGAGTAAAAATAATTGTAATTTAGATTTGGCCTTCAACAAATGTTACGTGTCTATAACATGAATGTTATCAATAATTTACCGTGTATGAATCCATTCTTAAGAGGCTCTTGTAAGATATGTTCCACCATTATAAGGAAGTTCATGAAAAAGTAGACATAAGTTCCAGGAATCAGGAAATCTACCATCAAAACCATTAAAGAAATTCCAGCCTACTGGACTGCTCTTCAATTTCTGTCATCCTATTTTCCATCACATCAGCTAAATAAACTATTAAATTTTAAAATATCAAAAAACATTATATACTTTGTACCTTCCAGAAATGTTATAAATAATAGACTTAATCTGTTCTTAAAATAAGCTTTATATATTATTCTTCCAATCATCAGTGTACACATTCCTTAATATATATATGTATTAAATTTTTGTTACTCGAGTTTAAGCTCTTTAAAACAATTTAATAATGTGTAATTATTTTCTGTATCTACTTACAAATCTAAAAGTTCTAAAAGTTCATCTAAATACTTTCTTTTACTTTGAAATCAGTACAAAGTCAAGAAACTGAATATTTAACTGTTGAGCAATATTTTCTTTGCTATTTTGAAGATGAGTTGCTTTGAACAATATTAAAAACAATCCGATTCATCAATGACTTGTCAGTTTTTAATATGTGATGACAGCCTGTCAATTACAAGACTACAGGGAAGCATTTTCATTACTAAGTTGACATTATAACTTGATGAATCCTGTGTTTCAGTGACAGTCATTCTTTGCCTTTCAACCAGCATGTTCTATTTAGAATTCAGTACAAGACATATTATGATAAAGGTCATTGGTTTAAAAGCTATGCCCTTTCTGGTCTCTTCACTTTTAAATGGAAAACATCAAGCACAATTTCTCACATTTAGAAACATATTTTTAGAATATTTTATTGGTTGTCTTACATAATTGCAAATATTTTAAAGACATGCAAAATCAAGATCCTACTCTGCAAACTACATGTTGCAGAAATCTTTACTTTAGATGCATCATCACAATGATTAGCAAATGAAATTTAAAAACTAAAAAATAAAGGCAATTTACCATAGAGAGAAAGATAACACTTGTACAAAGCTCTGGATTTATCTTAATAAATAGAGATGTGATTCCAAATCATCTTAACACTTTATTTTTACATGTGAAATTATGCCATTACCATGCATATCTAAAACTAATTTTAAAGTAGATTATATTTCTTTGAGGCCCCAAATTACACAAATCTCATCACTATCATCAATATCTAGTTCTAGAATTTGATTGACTAGTTTGTGCCTGAAATTGCTTTGATGGAAGCTCTCAGTAATCCCATCTCTATTAATATTATGTGAGGCTGTTCCCGTAGGTTTCTTTGTCAGAGAATGGAGAGCAAATCCAAAAAGTCGAGAGACAACTCCTAAAGTGACCCTATGGCTTTGCAATAAAGATTTGGACTCTAAAAAGCTGTGAAGATGAGGGCAATTATATGCTGAGGGATTGAGAAGCTGAAGTAAGGCCAGTTAAAATATCTTGGGAATGAGAATTCTGCATTGGTTCCATGTTTTATTTAAACATCAGCTAAAAGCAAAATCCTCAAGTAGCAGGCAGTGCTGAAATGTAGAAATAGGTTAGAGAGTATTACTCACACATACATATATATTTGAGTAATAAGACAACTTGTTTTGTGGCTAATTTCACGTTTATGGGCACATATTTTGGAAATAAAAAGACCTGAGATTAAAAATCTGCCACTTACTAGCTGAATAAACTTGGACAAATAGTTTTTTTCTGTACTGAACTGCTATTTCTTGATCTGTGCATAAGTGTATTTCTGTAGTAGATTTTCTCTGGTTAATTACCATGCTCATACACTACAGAACATCTATCCCGTTTTCAAAGGCTTCCCGGATTTGTGTGTGGGGGGGCATGGGAATGTTTTAAATATGCTTATGAACAGAATTCCTATGTTCATTGCTCCCCAGTCTTCTCATGATTTGATATCGTTGTAAATCCAACTTCAGCAAAATTCCTGCTGGTACCTTCTTTAGGAGACTCGTCCTTGTCCTCTTCCATTGCTCCTCATTTATCCTCCTCCCCTTCCAGGCATCTAACCCTATGAAAACCCAGTTCAGGTAGATTGATGTTTAGTGGCCTCAAATATCCATTGGGTCTTCTTCCAGATGTTCGTCCCAACTGAGACTCAGTCAATTTCCATGTTGGGTACGAAACTGGAATGAGAATTTATACATGCAGCTTTGTGTGAAGGCAGTTTATGAATAGTTATTACATTTCTTCTGTGTTCTGAACACTGTAACAAATGCTAAAATGAATTAACCTATTTAAAACCTACATAGTATAGACTATTCAAATTACTATTTTGTCCATTTCATGGATGAAGGAACTAAAATGTAAAGAAATCTGTACAAATGGAAACAGCTACTATATAACAGAACTGGATTTTGAAACTTGCCTGCTATCATCTATAGCTGAATCAATATAGAAAGCATGTCCCTCTCTCTCTCTCTCTGCCATTATTTATCTCAATAATATCTGATTCAATATTCTTAACAAAACAAATGATATGCAAACTTGTGATAGTGTCATTTTTATTTTTGTCTTAACCATTACTATGAAACTAATAATCCCCCAAATCAAGTATAACATTTGGGAATCAAGAATTTGTTTTGACTATTTTAAAAAATAAATACAAGAGAAGTTATATTTATAACACTGTTCTGGAAGAGAATTTAAAAAACATATAAACGTGTATCCACAGGGGAATATTTAAATATGCTGTGGTGGATCCAAATAATCATAAAAATAATAATCATTCATAGATCAGGGGAGAAGTTCTCGACATGTGTTTTGCAGACCTTTAGGGTCTCCAAAATCCTTCCAAGGGTTTTCCTTGTGAAAATGATTTTCTTACTAATAATGTGACTTGTAATTTTCATCGTGTTGACATTTGCACTGATGGTGCTACAGCAATGGTGAATGTGTTAGCTACCATGTGACAAGCCATCCCAAAGCTTAGTAGCTTAACACAACACACAACAAATATTGTACTTCTTACAATACAGTGGGTCAGGAATTCAGTGGTAGTTTGCCTGGGTGGTTATAGCCCATTTCTCTTGAAACTAGATTGGATGTTGGGCAAGGCTAAGTGCTTTGAAGTCTTGACTAAGACTGAATGGAGGATCCTCTTTAAAAAATGTCATTCACATGATTAGCAAATGTTGTGGGCTATTGGTGGAAGACCTCAGTTCTTCTGCGCTTGAACCTCTGCACAGGATTGTTTGCCCTCACAGAATGTGCCAGCTTCCTCCAAGAGAACCAACCTGAAATGTTAATGCCTTTTATGACCTAGCTTCAAGATAGCGCGCCATCACTTTCACCATATCCACAATATCCTATTAGTCACACACTTTGGCCCTATTCAACATGAAAAGGAACTCCTCAAGGACATAAATGGCAGACAATGAGAAGCATTGAGGGTCATTTTGGAGTCCAGCTATCACAGAGAGTCAATCTGCAGGCCCCCTAGCCTAAATCTAAACAGTGACACCAAATTGTATTTTATCATATTCTTTAATATGTATGTATATTTTCTTAAAATATATATTCTAAATTTGGCTACATTGATGATTAAATGGATTATTGCATATATTCTTTTGTGTCTTGTTTATGTCAATTACCATTATAGTCATAATAATCATATACTTATTTTCTACTATTTTAAAAACCAGAAAAGATGGTTTGAGTCATATTCAGTCACATATCTTTGACCCACTCATCTGTCTTCTACTTAAATGGGTATATGTGATTAGATTGTGTGCACCTAGTTAATCCAGTATAATATCCTATCCCAAAACCATTAAACTTTATCACATCTGCAAAGTCTTTTTGGCCATGTAACATAATATATTCATCAGGTTCCAGGAGTAAGGACAAAGGCATCTTGGGAGGCCATTATTCTATTTACCAAATACATCCAGACAGGCTTTTAGAACTCTATGAATACCAAGGAGCATTATTGCTGGATCATATGGCAAACTTGATCTTATTAGAAATTGCCAATATATCTTCTAAAGTGAACATACAATTTTGCATCACCACCAGCAATGATGAGACGCCTTATAATTCTTGTAGGAAAAAAAAAAAGGGGTTATTTCTAAATTTTCAATACATTTTTATTTAGGTCATAATTAAAAGAACAAAGGGCTTTTGTAAGGCAATGGAATAATTTATCCAGGACATTATTTTTATTTTTAAAAACTTTTTAATTAAAAAAAATTTTAATTTTTATTTATTTTTGATAGAGAGTTAGATAGATTGTGAGTGGGGGAGGTGCAGAGAGAGAGAGGGAGACACAGAATCTGAAGCAGACAACAGGCTCTGAAAGATGAGGAGACAATGCTATTGGTATCTGGTTGAAAGGTAATTAGACAGAAAAAAAAACCCCACAAACTTTTCCTAGGTAAAAGAACAAGGTATATGAACTTTCAATGAAACTGCTCACAATAACTGTAAATTAATGTAATTTGATCATAAACACTATTCTTTCTCAGATGAAGTCATCAATCCACCCTCCAACATTTTTATAAGTATGACTGGATAAATAGCAACTTTTGTTTAGTTTATGATACTTTCAACCAAGAAACTTATTTGTATTTCATATTTAAAATGCACTGGTTTTAACACTGGATAAATGCAATTTTTGTGTCCATAAACTTGTTTGCTTAAGAGAGGGGAGATTAACTGTAGCTCTCAAGAACCTTCAGGTTCTGCCCAAGTCAAAAAGAAGAGTCAGTCATTAGTACTTCATCATGCATTTCAGCACAGCGTTAGGAGTAAGCAGAAAGTAAATTATTTGTTTTGGTAAGTATAGTCTGTTAATGTAGTGAATTACCTAATATTTATTTTAAAAATAATTATTATTTTAAAAATGATCCTTCACTAGTGAATTTTTATTACATTACTTTTTCTTGATTTCAAAACACTTTTTTTTTGCCTTCTTTGCAAATTATATATAAACGTTGTGTATTTTTGATGACTGAGTAATCTTCTGTGTCTCCTTTGAGACCTAAGTTATTTGAGGGTGGGGAAAGTCATCAAGGTTAGGGCTAAGAATCAGATATCCTGGATTCAAATACTGATTTTTTAAGAATATCACTTCCAAAACCTCACTAAGCTCCATTTTCCTCAGCTATAAACTATGAGCACATCTCTCGCAATTTTCTTGTGGGGTATAAATCAGCACAGGGCACCTATTTTGTGAAGTTGTATAATAAAGGGTATATACATGCTGACTGCGGTTACTATAATTATAGCACAATGTCTGTCACCTAGCACATATTTGAAGAATGAATAAAAGAGCACATGGAAAGAAGGAGAAACAGATTATTATTGCAAAAAAATTCTTTGTTATATTTGAAAGAAAATACTCTACTAAGAAAGTTTGTTTGATCTTCTATTTTCCAAGGGAAATGAATAGACAGAAGTGGTTTTTCATTATGGAAAATACCCTTGCTATGACTTATCAATTTTCCTCAAAAAAAAAACCTCCATCACTACACATACTGTTTTTAGTGAGTTCCCTGTGCATGTTTGCTGGTACTTCCTTCGCACATTAAAACATTTGAATCAACCCAGACATACTCTGCCCACATAAAATATCAACATAAACTGTATTAAAAGTACATTTTAGTTCCTGAATTGGGCATGTAAAATATACCCTCATATCCCACATAAAAGTATTGAAAACGTTGACCATCTTCTTTGATGGCAAAAAGCCTCCTGTCACTCACCCATACCACATCTTGAACCTCATTTGCAGTGTGGAAAATAAGCTTCAATTGTGCCATATTCCAAATTTCCTATCCTTTGAGGGCCCTGGCAAAAGAGATTTTATCCTTTGCTGTTCATGTGATAATACTTCCATGATTTCATTGAAGTTACCTCATAAAACATAATGATAAACAGAAGGGTGACCCTTTTTTCTAGTGGGAACACTTTATAGAAAGAAGTATAATTTCCCTTGTGGTTTGAAGTCCCATATGGCTTTTTCCCACTTGCTTTAGACAGTTTTTTAAGACAATAAAGATTAGATTTATCCTTTAAGGTTTAAAAGACCCCAAAAGTTATCACAGCTCTCATCATCAGGCTCTAACACATAGCTTATACAACATACCCACTCTGAGGAAAGCTAAGATAAAGTGGCAATGTTAACAGGTCCTAAGAGCTGTCACAAGCGTTAAATCAGGCTGTGTGTTGTGTCAACATCAGGTTTTTTTGTTGTTTCTTTTTCTTGAAATAGATTTTTTTTTGACTGTGCTAGATTGAATTATTTATATGTTTGTAAATGAACATGTATTTGACTCTATTTTCAAAAGCCACAAAATGCCACATCAAAGCCATCCCAATTTAGTTGTCAACATAAGTGAAACATACTGACTTTTCTGGTGCATCTTATTCAAACTCAGAAGAAATATTTCTCTAACGGATTTAAAATCAACCTTAGGAGGAGCATCTCACACCCTTACAAGGCCAAAGAGCTAAATTAATTCTTCGTTTTTTAATGTATGTGCCTGATTTGGTGACCACACACTACCTCAACCACATTTATCTATTTATAAAGTACAATGAATTCTTAACACTAACACCCAAGTCAGCTAAGTCAGGAGGCTCTCAAACATTCACTCTCGATGTAGCACGATGGCGCGGAATCCATGGTTCTATCTTAGACTCTGGTGCTCTAGTTACTTCCTTGACTTCTTTGATTCGTAATGATACCTATTAAAAACTGAAAAAGCTACTCAACAAACGTTTCCTTGTGCCATTGTCAAGTTTTTGAACTTTCGTTCACTGTAAGTGAGCCATGTCTCACACCTTCCTTTAACACTTTAGGACAAAGCCAGTCCAAGACAGTGCCCTGGCACAGGAGTTTTTGTTTGTATTGTTTTTATGTTTGCTACTGTCCCTACGAAGTCTTGAAACTACTCTGTCAGGAACAACATAGAAGCAAATCTCCATGGATTATAAATTCAGTCCTAAAATGTTTTATCTGAAGACATTAATACATGAAATCACAAATACCTTTGTGTAATTTTTATTCAATAGGATGAAAATTTTATTTCTCTGCCTCCAGTGTTCTTATTGTGCTTTTCTTTTAAATATACTTTGCATTCCATTATTTTCCCATCCCTTAGTCACAATGCTCTTAAACCACACTATTTGAAAAGAAACATGATCCAAAAGAGCTTGATAAGATAAAATATATATATGTAAAGCATATGTGCATCTGTGTATATATATATGTGTCTATACAAAAATTTAGAATAGAATTAGTTTTTGCCCAAATTCTATTCTATGACTTTAATTATTCCCATGTTGGATGTTAAATCAACAGAAGGTTTCGATTTGTTTTTCTACTTTAAATATTCAATATTAGAAAAGATTTCTATCAAAGAAAAGTATTTAAACATAGCATTGGTTTAAAAAGAGAATCCATGGTAGGAGATCAAGAAATTGTAGACAATGTATTATATGACTTTAAAATAATTTCTATCTTTTATTTTCTATAATTCAGTTGGATCTAATTATTTTTGTTTTTCTCCAAGACACCATTTCTTACTCAGTAAATCCCAAGACCATGTTCCTTGGAACTCCAAGGATTTGGGAAAGTATAAGGATTCTAAAACAAAAAGAAAAACCAACACCAAAATGAAACAAAAATATTTCCAAGATATCCAAGGAAACAGAAAATCCAAGGCAAAATTAAAGAGCTTCAAAATCACCTATCTTCAGGGAAATGTGAATCAAAAGTACAATGAGATATCACCTCACACCTGTCAGAATTTTACTTGTTCTTTTCTTTGATTTTATTAGGCCCAAAGCCCAATTTCCTTTTCAAACACCCCAATTCCTTAAGGCCTCAGAGAAGAGCCCTGCGGCATCACAGAATGAACACTAGCCCAGAACGTGGGACACTTGGCTTCCCATCCTGTTTCTGGCTGTTATTCCCAAAAAGTCTTTCAATTATTTGTTCTCTCATTTTCAAAAAGAAGAGCTTAGATTAGAGGAACAATACAGTTCATTTTTTGTCTAAATTATTGAACACATTTTTTAGTGACAGTTTTATGTTTTATGGATTCAAATCTTTCCTCTGTAAAAAAAAATGCTTATGACCCTTAGAAGGTGAAGAAGAAATCTGGTAGGTTTAGTACAGTATGAAAATTAATTGTAGGTTAAAAAAACTAATAGGACTTTCTGGCCACTATACTTAACATATTGTTTTCCTTATTTTGAAATTGTTTCTTATTCGTGTCTCTTGTTTAAATTAGGTCCCCCAAAAGACAAGGGCGATGTTTCCTTTATTCCTCCATTATATCCATAATAAAATTCCTGGCATATAATAGTACTTCAACAATTTTTTGAATACATAAATGAATATTAAAAGAGGGATCCCTTATCATAGATTCTTAAAATTGCTGGGGAAAAATAATATTTAAGGGATGGAGATGGGCAGAAGAGATATTATACTTTATTTATTTGAAGGACAGTTTCGTAAGAGGTAAGAATGTTTCATTTTTATTCTTTACAACACATCCGTGATGTCAAACTTCTAATTTACTTAAATTCACTTTTATTAAGTCCCTACCCTATTGCTGGCAAGAAAATAGGATTTAGAACCAGAAATGGATACAATTCTCACTCTTTCACTCACTGTTATGTGACCGTGGGCAAGTACCTCAGATTCTGAGTTCTAATATTCTCCACTATATTGTGGGGATGATAATACCTGTTTTCCAGAGCGCTACCAATGATTAAATTAGGTAATGAATAGAATGTGGTCACAACAGAGCTCAGCTCTGAGTAAGCACTTGATACAGTTTTCTAATTAACATAATTATTTGTGTTCAATGTATGTAGTAGGTCTACAATGAAAAGAACTGGGTCTGAAATGTTAAAATTACTGATATATTTCTATTTAAGTAATAACTTTGTCTCTTACCTTTTTACTGTCCTTCTTAAATATTGTTTTGGTTCACAGCTGCCTTGGATATTTTGATAAAAATTAGGGGTCTTTTTTCCATATTGTGCATGCACAAATAAGCACAAATACATGCACACAATTTTGTTCAATATATCAGGAAACTGATTATCTTATTAAAGTCTTTCCTTTAGTTTATGTCTTCAACAAGTAAGAATCAAATTAAATTGGTAATATCAGAATTTTCACAATGTCAAGAAATGCTCTTCCACTGAAAAAAGGATTTGAAAATCTTATGTGTTGGGGATACTAATAAACATTCTGCCTTTCTAGTAAGGATGTCAAAAGAACAGAAGGCAAAAGAAAGAAGATGAAATCTTAAGTTCACTGACAAAATAGAGTTCATCAAATGATACCAAAGGATTTACTGAATATGCACTAAGATGGGGCAAGTGACTGGAAAGTTAAGCATTGTTCATTGCTGATATTTAGCAAATTTGTTTCCAAACATTATTTTGGAATCTGTTTCAGAGTTTATGTTTCTTTGACAGATCGAGTCCTATTACATTAATTTTCTAAATTTTTATAAAACAGAGAGAGAAGGTGAATTGTACTGCAGCAACAGCAGAGCCCTCAGGCCATCTGACAAAGACCTCTGGAGCAGGGATAGTGATTTGGAATTGTTCTCATCCAAAGCAGATGGCCAAGCATTGCACCCCAGTATGGGTGACTCACCAGATACAGGTTGTTCTTGGGGAGAGCATGGTATCTTGAGCAAGGCTACTCCTTTTCAGCCAATAGAAATATCCAGAAAGATGCAGTATAAGTTATAAGCAGTCAATATTTCCACTCACTGAGACAGTGGGAATAACACAACAGCATACACTATTTTTACTAAACTCTAATAATATAATAGTTATTATTGTTGGTTATATTTTCCTAGCTGGAATATAAATGTGAATGGTCACCATGTAAATGGTGGACAAACAATATGGGTCTACCTACATACATATATATACACGTATACAAAGCTGATACAAATCTGCCATCACAAAGCTTTAGCTTTAGAAATTCTACATGTATTTAGAAATATATGTTTCTTCAGATCCTATATTTATGTAGTTCACCAAAGATATTATTTTAAAATTTTCTTCTTGAAAGTCTTACTCTAATTCAATTTTAAAAGAATTATCAATGTGGTCTTATATAGATAACAGTGACTGATTAACTCCAACTTTATCGTTACTGAATTTATATATAACTGACTTACACATGTGCTATTTTATAAATGCTACTAATATATTTCATGTGTTTATACTCTGCTTACGAGTTAAAAATAAAAGTTTATTTAAGGATAGATGCTGTCTTCATTTTCATTTGTGGTTATATATACCCAACATCAATCATTTATTCAATTACCATGTTGACTCACCAGGTTTATTTTTATTTTTTATATTGTTCTGTTTTATGATGATCCAGAATCTTGGCCCACATGTGTGCATGTGCATGTGTATGTGTGTGTCAAAACAACAGAAGTTTAGTGTCTCACACATCTAGAACTGGAAGCTCAAAATTAAGGTGTCACCAAGGCCATGTTCTCTCTGAAACCTGTAGTGGGGAGTCCTTCCTTGCCTCTCCCTAGCTTCTAGTGGTTTGCTGGCAATCTTTAATGTTCTCTGTACTTTCTCTTTCTTTTTTCCTTTTTCCCTTTCTTTCTTTTTTAATAATAAGTGACCATGCTCTCACAAACGTCAGATGACTTTAGAATACATATAAATCACATTCAGGAAAAGCACTTAACTCAATCTTATGGCTCAATTTATGAATAATAATTCTAGGATTAAAAAACACGTAGTGACAGAACAACCTCAAGTTAACCAGGAACAAATTGTTTGGTTCACTTCTGATTTAGCCACAGGTATATATGTATACATTTACAGCTTTTTAGCTGACCATAACTGAGTAACACATGATTGGAATTAAATCAGTAACACCATTACCACTAGCTTATTTAATATTTGTTCACCAGGAAAAATCAGTTCCAACCATCGATAAATATCATTATTGACATAAAAATGAATAACTTAAAGTGTTTTTGGCAGCTTACAGCAATTAATGTCACTTTGTCTTTAAGTTTCCAAATTATTCAACAATGTTAAGGGAGTGATAGGATTGAGTCTTGAGGAGTTCAAATGATCTGCTTTCCATTTTGTTACAGATAGTAAAAACCTTTCTGTGTTTCAGTAACATTTGTTATTAGCAGACTGTTTTCTCAGGGATTTCTTGAAAATTACATTTTCTCTGCATTAAATAGTACTCCAGTGGCCTAAGAGCTGCTATTCTGTTTTCTTTAGAACCTAGCATACCCTGAAGTCTTGCTGGAACTAAGGAATAAAACCAATGAAAATTAAAGCTTTTTCCTAAAAGAAGAAGTTCTTTTTCTTTTGCTGGCCTTTGAGTGCATCTTGGTTATATAATAAAGTAATGAGTCTAAAGGACTTTGTTAACATGTAAATATGAAAGTATGATTGATCAATCATTTATTTTTTGATTTTCTATTCTCATTCCCTATTAAAGATAAAATATATTGGTAGATTTTTATATATACATTATATATTCTATTATATATAATAGATATCACATATATGTATTTGCATGTAATAAAGTGCATATGAAATAGTTTGTTTCCTTGTTCTATGAATTAGTGAAACTTTTTACTGGTAAAATAAATGTTACTATAATGAATTAAAAAGCTTAAGGAAATGCATTAAGTCTTTGCTATATGGGTTGTACTGCTAGACATTTTTAATGAAGTAACAAAGTACAAGGTGCGCTCCTGCTTTCAAAGACATTATTAATCTCTCAGGAAGACAAGCTATAAATATGAAAAGACATAAATAATTCTAAGAAACAATATGTGATAAATAGCAGCCGATTGTTACAAACTATGAATTCTATATTAGTTTGCTAGGGTCGCCATAACCAGAGACCACAAACTAGGCGGCTTAAGTAACAGAAAGTGATTTTTCTCACAGTTCTGGAGTTTGGAAGGCCAAGATCAGGGCCCTGGCTGATTCAGTGTCTGGTGAAGGCCTGTTTCCTGGTTAGTAATCAATGCTGAATATAAACAAATTCTCTTCTCATTTGCAGAATGGTGGCAAACACAATCATGTGGCCATTCCACAGGTAGGACAGAAAGCAGTGCTGTCACTGTACATTCCTTCGACATGACCAAGGGCCAACGTGAAGAATATATCGAGAGTAGTGTGTATCATCGTACCGAACAAAAGTTTGACCAGTAGCATCACAATGCACAGAGGCCCAAGAGGACAATTTAGGAGGTAAGGAGTTTTTTGCAAAAGTAATATGACTGGAACTGGTTGTCTATTATCTTACCATTGGAGGCAGGTGACAGAAAAGTCATGCTTGAAAGAAGCCATTCAGCCTCCCACATTTAAAAGAATATTTACAAAAACTGTTGGGATAAAAAGACCTGATGTACAGAAATACAAAGCCAAGAGAATGCAGTGACACAGAGAGCCAGATGAGCATAAACAGTTTTACCCAGAGAGGGAGAAACACATTTAAACACCTTTTTTAATCCTATGAGCCTGGGTTGGGTACTTTTAAGGTATCAAATGCAATGCAGGGTATGAGAAATATTGGATTAAATTAGACGTGGTCCTCGGAATCAAAGATCTTACAGTCTAGTGGTAACATTGAGTGTATTATAAATAGAAGGGGCTCTAGTTGCTGTGATCGAAGTGTGTAAAGCATATGTTAGCTTCACTAAAGAACGTGTGGCCAAGTTTAGGTACCTACAAAAACTCCCTCGATGTGTACAGTGTCATGTAAAGTGACAACATATGATGTTAAAAATTGAAGGATAATAAAGTGAAGAAAAATTCTCAGAGTCCAACATGCCAATAAAAAATATGGTATCACCAGGAAGGGCAGTGTGCAAAACAGCAGGATGTTAAGGACAAATATCAGAACTATGGCAAGGTAGCATAGGTGCTTGGAGCCGGGGACCTACAGACAGAACGTCTCTGGGAACTCAGTTTGCCTCTGACTGGGTTAACAAACCTAGTCAATGCCTTTGTGCCTTAGTTTCTTCTTATGTAAAAAAAATTTTTTTGTAAAAAATAAACGATTTGATATGCGTGTGTAGTTACTCAAGACTGATTGGTTAATCAGAGCCTGTTCTTCTCAAAGAGAATAGTCACTCTGGGACACAGAGGCAAGAAACTGGGAAGGTATTCCACTCTTTCTAGTGAGGCAATTTTATTCAAGTGTTGGGTTATATGGAATGAAAAACTACCTGATTATCTTTTTATTAAAACCAAACTGCATATGATTTAAATATAATGCAAAATTCTTGGGATAGTTGCCCATTCTCCTTAGCTTGAAGTATTTCTTTTTTGGAAAAGATAAACACAGCACTATGTTCTGGAAAGACACCCATTCTTAGTATGAAGGAACTGGCAGTCAAACAGGATCCGGTCTGTATATATATGTAGTTAATATTTAATATATATCTGCAGCATATCTATATAAATTTTCCCATAATGTTGTTTGGGATTTTAAATTATTTTCTGGCATCTCAGGTTAATGAATTCATTGGATATTTCAAACCAAAATTAACCAAATGTAACACAAGCAAATGGAAGAAACGTTTTTCTGTGTTGTCTGGCAAATTTCATTTGGGCTCCCAAACTGATAACAATAGTTACAGAGTAACTCCATAGAATGACCAGGAACTGACAATGTTTTCTGGGATTCTTAAAAAGTAGCCAGTTGAGGTTCTCAGCATCACCCTATCAATTATCTATCTTCAGCCTATATAAAGAAGAGTCTAGGCAAAACAGCCTCCAACTAAAAGCAACCAGAGTGTTATAGTAAACAGTGTTTATATGTGCAGGCAGCAACAAAGTGCTAAAGCCACAGTGCACCCCTCCTATTGTCCAGGGCTGGTAGCAATACATTGTCAGGACACTGCAGGGAGTTTGACGTAGGCTTTAAATGGGACAGCGCCACTG
Source organism: Suricata suricatta (assembly GCF_006229205.1). Taxonomy (NCBI): domain Eukaryota; kingdom Metazoa; phylum Chordata; class Mammalia; order Carnivora; family Herpestidae; genus Suricata; species Suricata suricatta. The sequence continues at coordinate 34,006,988 of NC_043709.1, read as the reverse complement.
CAACATGAGCAGACATTGGGATGACTTTAGACAAGGACAGGCACTGAAAAAATGGATTATAGAGAAAAAGGGAGGGTCAGAATTGGAGGATATCAGTGTCGATGCTCCACCTGTGGGTCCATAAAGATCTACCACAACATGAGCTAGACAAATACATTTTTTTTTAATTTTTTATTTATTTTTGATACAGAGAGAGACAGAGCATGAGAGGGGGAGGCGTAGAGAGAGAGAAGGAGACACAAAACCGGAAACAGGCTCCAGGTTCTGAGCTAGCTGTTAGCACAGAGCCTGATGTGGGGCTCGAACCCACCAACGTGAGATCTGACCTGAGCCGAAGTCGGAGGCTTAACCGACTGAGCCACCCAGGCGTCCCACAAATACATTTTCACAATAGAGGAAGTTCTCAAGTGGTTTCTTAATTCCTCTCTAGATACCAAGGATTGCAGTTTTATATTATTTAGTCTCACAGAAAAATTTACTAAGATAGAATTTCACATCCAACAATAGACTAGATTGTTTGAGACAAACACTCACGCTGAGAATAATTCAATAAACTGAACAAAAGTTAAAAAATATCTTTTTTGAAGCCTCAGAAAATTACCAACACAGTGAAAATATGTTGCGCAAAGAAAAGAAGACAAGGTGAGAGAAGTTAACTCAAACATTGAGGCCACTTTTTTTTCCCCTTAAGCAATTGCTGATTTCGAAATTGATAGTGGTGTCAAAAAAAAATGTGACAAATTGAGCAGAGTTTTAGAAATTGACAGCAGTGGCAAAAAAAAAAAAAGGTAACAAAGTGAGCAGAGTTTTTAGAGGTCTCTTAGAGCTCAGAAGAAAAGTCAGAAGTCTGAGGAGAAAGGCCTCAGGTAAAAACTATGGGCTTCTGCGGGGAGCACACAAGGAATGAAGGTGAACCAGAAATAGACTGTCAGTAGGAATAAAGCTAGCATGTAACTGTCTCAGTCCATCTTTGGAATGGGGCTAATTTGCCTCCAAAAATTATTTAGGCCATAAGTAAAAGTTAATCTTCTCTCAGAGAAATTAGCATCATTGATCAGACTTTCCAGGAAATGATAAATTTTATTAGCCCATCTTTCCTTTTATGTGTTTGATTTTGTTCATTGATAGTTGACTCATTCATTCGTCATTCTTCCTTTCTCCTCCCCTCTTTATTTCCTTCTAAAATTTAACTTGCTGGTACTTTTTCCCCTAAGTTCTTAAGATGGATGCTTAGATCACTGAATTTGTTGCCCTTTCTCTTTTCACATGTATACATGTAAGGCTAAACAAATTCTTCTTGAATAATAGTTGAAGCTTAAATTTTCTGAACTGCCAGAGTCTTGCTCCCACCAGTCCAGGGGTACCCCAAAGGAGGGCTGGCATCAGCACGAAGGAATGGACCTAGACAACTTCGGTGAACCAATCTGGACCTTTTATTGATTTTTCAGCAAGCTTATATATGCTTTCTACTTTCTATATGTTTGCATCAAGCTATTGTTTTTACTCTCAGAAAGTTCTCAGGGAATTCATCCATGAGAAAACTTTTTGGTTATTTCCTTGCATTTCTGTTCTTTTACTTCAAATAATTAATCTTTAATTTTATTAATTCTATGCCTGACAAGCTAGAGGGCTAGTTATTTTTTATATTTATAGTTCCAATTGTTTTAGCTGAAACTGGTAGAGCCTATTCTTTAGAGAAATTGGAGTGTGACTTCTTTCTTAGTTTCTGCCCACAGTAACCTTTTACAGGGGCGTATTTTCTTCAAAGTGCCCGCAATAATTAACTGACTGCTAAGTTACAGGGAAAGGCCCAGTAAGAAAAATTTAAGCTGATTGAATAAGTTGATTGATTAGAAGAAAGGATATCAGTAGCTTTGCTTCCAGAGAACCACTTTGCGGTCTTCTCTTGTCGACCCCCTGGGCTTTGCCATCAGGTGGGTGATATAAGTTCAGCTCTTGGCACTGAATGAAAAAAGAATTCACTATTTTTATATATATCTAATAAGTCATCATTATTAATTACATAAACCTAAGTCTTTATGATCCATCATATTTGATACCCACTTGATCTGGCCAAATGTTGAGAGGAATATACTAAAATTTTCTCTAAAACTACCTATACCTCATTATTTCTTTTATATTATGCTATATAGTTTTTGCTTTACATATTTTGCTATGGAATTACTTTTGCCAAAACTTTCTTGGCAACTGTACTGTCATTATTCATTTTGTTCGTGGTCATGATACAATGACCTTCTCCACTTCATTGACTGTTATGTGCCTTGTCGACAAAATTGTTTTAATACTAATATCACAATGCTCATTTTCTAATATCAAAGCATTTGCTTGAGATATTGGTCAAGACTCTGGTGTTAGCAAGTCCCCAACCACGAAAGTCTAATTAGTTCAGAGAGAAACTAATGAGTTTAACTAAAAGTCTAACTAGGTTAAGGAGAAATTTGTTGGCCCAAAGGACTAGTGTAACTCACAGGACTGAGGAAGAGCCATAACAACATGGCCTTGGTGGCTACACAGAGTCAAGTTAGCTGCTATTTCCTTATATCCACCTTCGGTCACTCCTTAGGCTTTCTCAGCTTTATTTCCCCTAATTTTAGCATGTCTTCCACGCATGACAAGTGATACACCAGACTCAGAATTATATCCCTCTAGAATGGACCCAGAGGCAAAGTCTCAAAATCTAGACTGATAATGAAAGACGAGAGCATGTCTGAAGCTGCCGGACAGGAAACACAACTCTGTCCTCCCCATTTCTACCCTGGGCCAGAGTGGCTGGCACTGAGGGTGGAGAGGAGGGGATGGAAAAGCTTGCTAAGGAGTGAAAGATAATAAACACAGCTGCACCCAACTCCTATTATACATGTCATCATGTTTGCCTTCAACTCCATGATTGCTTGGTTTTAGCTGTGTCTCTTAAAGAGAGAATACACTTGGTTTTGTTTATATAATCTGAGCGGAAGTCTGTTTATTTCTTTTTTCCTTTTAAGAGGTGACTTTACCGTATGTGTGTGTGTGTGTGTGTGTATGTTTTTCCCCCCAAGTTTTTATTTAAATTCCAGTTAGTTAGGATACGGTTAACATTAGGTTCAGGTGTGGAATTTAGTGATTCATCACTTACACACAACACCCAGTGCTCATCACAAGTGCAGTGGTAACTTTATCTCATTCAACCTTTCACTTTTAGAGGGTATGTTCACCAATAATTCTATCTTTATCTATTCTATGTAATTTATATGCAATATTTTTAAGCTTTAGCTGTTTTGCTGCTTTTCTTTTGCCTTTTCCAGATTTTCTTCTCTACTCCTCCTTTTTTCTTTTCTCTATGGAGAAACATATTGTAGGCTCCCTTTTTAGCTCTTACGGTGGATACTGTGTATATCTTTAAGTAAATACTTGTATCTCTGTTCCTTAATCCATCAATTTGAGAAACAAACCAGTCTTTTTTGCTGCATAGTATAAAAGATGAGGAAATTATCAAGCTAATTCTAGTGTCCCTTTTAATTCACACAATTGTCTTTTTTTTAAACATTTTTAACGTTTATTTATTTTGAAGAGAAACAGAAAGAGAGTGAGCTGGGGAGGGGCAGAGAGAAAGGGAGAAACAGAACCTGAAGCAGGCTCCAGGCTCTGAGCTGTCAACACAGAGCCTGACGCGGGGCTCGAACTCACGAACTGTGAGATCATGACCTGAGTTGAAGTTGGTTGCTCAACCAACTGAACCACCCAGGCGCCCTACTGTTGTTTATTTTGTAATCTAGTCTCTTATTCCACTAAAACATAAATGTTACAATAACAGACAGTATTCAAAGCTGCACCCTCACTTCCCAAAACATTTCCTCGAAGTGAATAAATATTTAACACATATGTCATAAAAATGGTCATGTCAGGAAAGATATGCATCCTTACTGATAACAATCATTTTCTCTGGGAACAAGGGAGATGCCTGGTAGGTAGGGCAATGAACAAATTGGAATTTGGTTTGTAAGTTTAATTTTTATATTGTGGCTAGTCAAAATTAATTTAAAAAAAAGCTAAAATTATATCACATCCTTTCAGGAAAACTTAAACTATATAGAATTTACACTATAGTAACCTCACTTTGAGTCTTCAGAAATGTGAGACCTTTCTGACATTTTTATATTTGTAAATAATCTGTTTTATACTGTCTAAATGTTTATAGCATTCTTTTTTGTTTTAGTGTTTAGTAATTTCATCAGGGTCGTGTTCTTTGTGGTTGACCATTCCATTCATATTTTTCCCCATTTCTGATACACCATGAGCCCTATCACTTTACTGGGATACTATCTCTCTCTAATAGCTAGAAAAATAATCTTATATATTTGTATATCCATTTCTTCTTTATATTTTATTTTTACTTTAAAAATATTTGCATTATATGCATTCAAAGTTTATATCATTGTCTTCATAAGACTGATTCATTGTTGTTGTTTTGTTACATGTGGGGAGACAGTTCTTATGCTATTGTTCTATGACTGTTCACCTTAAGAGAGGAAGATTAATGCAGGTTTAATGACTCTAAATTCTTATAATGAAGACTTATAATGAAGAAATAATAATAAAGACTTATAATGAAGAAATAGGTATTATGACACTGAGAAAGTTTGAAATACATGATCAATTACTATGTCAATTCTAAGACTAGACCTCAAGAGTTCCAGTGCCTTCTGTTTTCTTTCTTAGAACCTTCCTCCTGTCATGAAAATAAACACAGACTATTGTCTTAGAGGATGAGACAAGTCAATTAGAAATGACCATTGAAACTGATGTTCTGTCTGTAGACGTGTGAGGAAGGCCAAATCACATTTGGTGATTCCAGCCTAACTAGCAGAACCACACAGCGAACATGTAGGATCATGAAGAGTAACAAGTTTTTTCTTTTCTTTTCTTTTTGCTTTGCTTTTTTTGTTTCATTTATTTTCTCTTTTTGTTGTTTTTCTCTTTTTGTTTTTCTTTTTGTTGTTTTTCATTTATTTTTATTGTTATATTACTTATTTACTCTATCTATAAATCTTACTTATTTTGTTTCTTTTAATTTTTTTAAGCCATGAAATTTGGGGTAGCATATTATACAGCAATAACTAATCTACGTAGAGTATCAAAACCATCACAGTGTCTAGTAGATGAACACTTTAAAAATTGTAAATCAAAGAAACTAGCTAGAGGCAGGTTTTAATTTTGGAGTACTTAAAGAGAATTGAAGATTCTTTAATTATATTTTGATTCTTTAATTATACATTGATAATTGGAGATAATTATCAGTGTATCATGCCAGGAAGAAGTCTCCAATGAGTCTATGGTATAAGCGATTTCGCATGCCATCAGGTTTCATCTGCCCTTTTTAGAGGTGGTTCAGTTGGTTTTACTAGTGTTTTACTAGTGTTAATACATCATCTGAATTAAACAACATATGTGAACACATTGAGGAGGAGCTCAGTTGAAATACTTGGACTTAGGATACAAATTCTGAGGTAGTAAGCACATAATTAAGTCCATGAGGACAAGAACAGGAGACACTATTTCTTTTGAAAGACTAAGGATTTCATATGTTTCCTCACATGATGGAACAATCTGATAAGATTGGGACTCTACTCTTTACACTTTCTTGTCATGAGGTTTACTGCAAGGCACTTACTACAAGAGAGTATGAAAAATGGAAGGGGAGAGACACACGGACAAGTTCTAATTCTGCAACAAGCCATCTATTGGTGAGACCTAACATGTCACATCATGAAGTCTAAGCCTCAAGTTTTCCCATCACATTAAAATTTTCAAATCTTATCCTTTATAATTTAGGATGGCTTTGTGTATAAGTAATAAAAAACCCAACCCAAACTGGCTTTAAAATGAGAAATTTTATTGTTTCATATAATGTGAAGCCCAGAGGGATAGATTTCAGACTCTGACTCTCTTTCCTATGATTCTGTTGACTTTGCTTTCCTCTGTGTATTGGCTTCATCCTCATCTGGGTGATAAAGTAACTGCAGTCATACTGAGTCCCACCTTCGTGTATAACACCTTCCAGAAGAAGGGAAAAGAGAAAGAATGTTTCTATCTCAACATTCCAACGAAACATCCCTAACTTACTAGGTTGCTCTGGCTATATGCCACCACTGAAGTTGTGAATTGAGCTAAGCTAACACAATGGTTGATTAGCTGACTCTGAGACTCACTCTTGGGACTGACTTCCCCTGAGTCAAATGGATTCTGCATAAGAAGAATAGAAATCCAGATAAAAATCAAGGTGCTGCTACGATGGAGGAATGGCACATGGAAGCTTGGTTAGTGAGCCATGATTCTCACTATATGGTTTATATAAATAATACTCCATTTTTGCTTTAATATTATCTGTGATTCACTGTATTATGAAGCATTATGAACACATCCTTCCTATTTTGAAGACTGAGTCAGTTTTTAAAGGATATCTTAAATGATGAAAAACACCATATTTTAATTGTCACTAATTATTATTGAGCTTATGCGGGTAAGGAAAATGGTTGCTCTTTCAGCCTCTGGCCAATTCTCCTATTGGATTTTTCCATTCTTTCATTTCTATAAATGGCTTTGAAGAAGAAGTGTAAAAAAGACATATAGAGAAGGAATAAAAATTAGAAAAAAAGGAAAGTGATGGCGAAAACTCCCTGTAATGGGTAGCATATGTTTAAAGTGGGAACCAATTTGAAAAGTAACAGAATAATGATAGTAATTCTCCTTTGCTCCTACCTCTTGTCACCCTGAAATAATTTAACATTTGAAGTAGGCATGATTTTATCCACATTATAGACGATAAATTTGGGACAAAGAGAGAGAAATTTTTTTCCATTGACCCATAATTCTGGGAAATGTCATGGGTATAGATGATACACCATCCTTCCTCTTTCCACTCTTCACATCAACGCATTCAAAGACAAATACAAATTCCTGGTAAAACTTTATAAGTTTTTACCCAAATATATACCATTTCAAGAATTTTCATTCTTTTAGGCATTTATAAGTTTTCTGTATTATTAGAAAAGCTGGTAGGATCTTCAAAGCATGCTATTGAGGTGAAATGTTGAACAAAATATGTAATATTGATTTCAGAGATAAAAATCACTGCTTGTTACAATGCAACATGTACAGAAGTGTATTCATTAGGCCGTTTAAATTGTTAGGTTCAAAATAAACTTTCCTAAATATTTATCATGTAGAAAAAATTATCTCAGACTCTGAAAGTTATGTTGGAAGGTGTGGGAAATGTGAATATTTTATCAGATGAAAAATAATTTCACTGGATATTTCAGGGTGTGTGTGTGTGTGTGTGTGTGTGTGTGTGTGTGTGACAGTTATATTGCAATAATACCAAACATAATATCGACATATATCAACACAATACCAATGTCTTTCCATTACCTTAGTGACATATCTGAAGAATAAAACCTAAACTCATCTTTCAGGCTGAATGGTTAATATTCTCCTAGAAGTTATTTCTAATATGTAACCGTGATAGGATCTTCTGGTAATAATATATCATATGATAAAGGTAATAGGTAACAAGCAGATGGAGGGTAAAACAGTAACATTAAGAGAATCTTGAGTCTCTCTGCAAAAAAGAAACCCAACTAAGTTATAACAGAGATGGCAGTTTGTCAAAGCAATGGACTTGATAACACACAATGTACTTGTTCTCACACTACCTTTAGGTAGCATTAGGATTTAGAGATGGCCTACGTCAAACCTCAAGTGAAAGATAGATTCAGGAATTCTATGTTACCATTCCCTTTCCAGGAACATAATGTTTAAAAATTTTTCCTGTGCTTTCTCATTCACCAATTAACATCATTTCTGGCATCAACAAACACAATATAGTACATTATATAACTAGAGATGGTTGAACAAATGTCCTTGAATTGTATTTTGGTTCATCAATAAAAAACAGGGACTATGTCTGTGCAAGTCAAATAGCATATTATAGGATCTTATATACTTGTTCACTGGTTGTATTATTTTTAACTTTGTCATTTATTTGCCTCAAATCTGAATGCTTAATCTCCAATCACACTGCAAATGCATTTATTCTTGAATGTATGTACACCACTGATAAATACTGAACACATGGTATTACTGGCCAAATAATAATTGTGTCAGGCTATAACAATAATCTATAATTTATTCATAAACAGTTTTGGAGTAGACATTTCTTACTTTCTCAGCAAATTATACAAATGCATGGCACTGAATCATGTCCATGGAAGCACTTAATAACTGAGTGTGGTGTGATCCTATCTGATTTGAATTCCTTAGAGTCTGAGAAATCAAAGGTATTTATAAGTATTTTACCTCATTAATTCCAATTTTTTTTACCTAATAGCACAATTTGTATATTCAAGCTCCTTAAATTAAACAAGCATACCTTCTCAAATTCAATGTATCCTAAGCCCAAATCATTGTTTTCACTCTCAGAGTATTAATACTCTAAAAGAAATATCTCATTCTGCTACAAGTCTCCCATTATTCCTATTTTTCTAAGGTTTTAAATCTTGGTATAGCATTTTTAAAACATCCTTCATATCCATCTTTTCTTTTCAATTCTTTCTTCTATTATTGCAGTGAAGCCTTCCCATTTTGATGAAAATTAGTTCCTTGTCTTACAAGCTCTTGAAATATATTTTTGTATCCCAACCTCTTTCTAAAATTCTACTTTGCACTCTTAGCTTGTAGCTCATTCATTCATTAGTTAACTTACCTAACAAGTATATATGATTGCTAAAAAACAAAAAAATAAAATATGATAGCTTACAAGATATGGAAGACTTAGCATGAGAAATAACATTAGAGTTCAGATTTGAAGAAGAACTAAGAAATAAGTACAGGAGTAAAAGAATCAGAAAAGATGTAGACTAGAAACAGTACCTAAAAGGTTAGTGTGGCTGAAGCACACACCGCAAAAGAGAGCGGTGTGTGAGGAAGTTGCCAAGGAAGGAAGAAAGGAATTTCTATTTCAGGTTTTCCCATTGCTTTCCAGGTAAAGGACCAGTTTCGTAAAGCAACATGAAAGAATCTTGTGTGACATTTTTTTCCACTTCTGGCTTTTCTATTCAAACTAAGATAACAAGGCATAGTGATAAAACAAATAAGGGGTCGAATGGGCCTGGGCTTGAATTACAATTTCAATACTTGCTAAAAATTTGGGGTAAGTTATTTTACCTCTTTCATAACTAGCAAGTTACTTTACAATGTGATTTTTAACTGTAAAATGGCATTCCTAATACCTTACAAGGGAGCTGTGTATGAGTATGAAATAATTTAGTATATGTAAAGGTCATACCATTACTATTATTAACTAAGATAAAACATAAAATTAACAAAATTGCAGAAATAATAAAGCTCATTAGAGGTAATATTATTTTTACTATATTCATATTCAGTGTCAGAACTCACGAAAGCAATTTTAAAATTACTGTGTGGTGTTACAGTTGAACTAAACCATAAAGAAGTTAGATTGTACTTGTGATCTTAGAAACTTAACTGAAGAAATTAAAACCATCTTTAAGGGGACTTAAGCACATACCTTAGTGGTTTTTGAAAAGGAATTAACTGTATTATCAAAGACTTTTATAGCTTACTGTTACACATTTTCTAAAGGAAGTAATTTTATAAAACTTAGCATCAATATTCAGATATAAAATGGGATTAGTGGGCCAATGAGTTTATTAAATTATGCTAAACTTACCACTAAAAATTTTCTGAACAATTAGAACAACCAATTAGAAGTCAAGCACTTACATCAATTTCATTTCTGTCATCTTAACAATTTTACTAAATATCAATTGACTAAAATTAATGACTATAGGTACATATACAATTCTCTTCGTATTTAGGAAAGTGTTCAACATGAAGTCTACTTCATAACTATTTATTTTATTTAAAATATTATTCAATAGCATGTGGTATAAGTTTGAATAGTATAATTAATGTTGTGGTTTGAAGTTCATGATGGAGGAAAGCTGTGTAATTAAGAAATTCCTGCCATCTGGCCAGGTTGTGTTTCACAGGATCACATGACCTTGATGAAACCATTAGGCCCAAATTTTGTTCTCACCAAACAAGGCCTAGAAAAGTAGATTAAACAAATAAATCCCACAAACAACTGCCACAAACCAATCAAGTAAATAAACACAAAATGAAGAAATCTGAATCTTGCCCTTTACATGTTAGGTGTTTCTCCCTTGTGTCTAAGTTATTTACAACTACTTTTCCAGAGTGCATTCCAGGAATATCACATTTATAAAGGCAAAAGGAGCTGACAGCTAGAATCAGATGGATGAACATAATTTAAAAATATAAATTAATAAAAGTTAATGAGAGTAATGACAGGTGTGTAATTGTCATGTTCCCTGCTCTTAATTAAAGATATTCACGTGCTAGAGATTGATCAGGAGTTCATCTGAACAACACTAATAAACACTAAACAATATTATCTTTAATCTGGTAGTCTCACAAGAACAGGGCTTCTGTCTTAATCATCTTTTGTCCCTGACACTAACATACTTCTGACAATTTTACGGAAAGTACACATTTTTAAAATTCAATTCCTTCTTTTCTATTTTTTACTATTTTCACAGTGACAGATATCCCTTTTTGGAAGTCATATTGTTTTGTTTTTTAATTTTGATAATGCTAGTGATTTGACCATTTCTACTTAGAGGTAACACTGACTACTGTAATGGATAAACCTCTGTATCTCGGTGGCAAAGATATGGAAAAAAGTCCTTTCTCACTCATAAAAATCCAGTGTGGGCTGTGCATGTGGATCAGCACTCCTTCAAGGGTCTTGGTTTATTCTACCCCAGGTTGGTCATCTTGAACACATAACTCCCAAGTTGTCCTTTGGGTTCCAAAGAACCTGAAAAAAAGGAGTAAGGATGATTATAATGAGAGTTTATTGGAAAAGCTTTGGAAGTAGAATTTCTGCTTTAGTTCCATTGTTCAGTATCCAGTCATATGGCCATACATACCTGGTTGCAATGAAGTCAGATAAATATACTGTGAATAGATAGGCATCCAACCAGTTTTCAAACAATATACAATTAATTTCTCTCATTATTAGTTCTACTTGTGTTGTGTTACTTTTCTTATAAAGATTGTAATGATTATCTGGCCTCATCTGTATACTATAAGTTCTAAGGAATGATTCACTCCTGTCATTTTTTATGTCTACCTGCCTTCAGGTGTCAGTATTTCCATAGATACATAGCATTCATTCTTTCAGAAACATGGTACGTCCTTGGTGAAGTTCTACAGATTTTCTAAATTAAGATCAAAACCATTACCCATCTCCATCACTTTCTATGCTCTTATCTAATTGAATCTGTGTTTGTTTGATGATGCTGTTTTATTTATTTTTAAAATATAAGTTATTGTCAAGTTGACTAACACACAGTATATATGGTGTGCAGTATATTCCCATAGATTCCCATGATTCATCGCTTTCATAAAATACCCAGTACTCATCCCAGCAAGTGCCCTCCTCAATGCCTATCAGTCATTTTTCCCTCTTCCCTACCCCCACATCAACCCTCTAATTTATAGCTACAGAATTATTCATTAGACAAATTCTATAATTTAATTATTTGCATATTAATTTTCTTTTATAGCTTGTCTCTTTCACTGTAATACTCACACCATGAACATATAAGTTGTTGGTCTTCTGATCTGTGAACATCCCTAGACCCCAGAGTCATACATTTTTTTAAGGTACTCCTTAAATATTTTATTTATCTAGTATTTACCTTCCTGTAGGTAAAGCTTAATGGAATGACTGATATAAATGTAAATTAAAGAAGTTTCATGGATATAATTAACATTTTTAAAAATACTAAGGTAAAAGGCATAAAAACTAGAGTGAGGATAAGTATTTTCTATACAGTAATGATTCAAAACATAACATGTTCAAAATTTTGATTTGTGATACATAATAATATATCATAGAATCACATTACTGAAAGTCTGGTATCACTAGCTCTCTCCCTTGAGGTATAGCCATATTTTAATCTCATTGACAAATAGAAATAAAAATAAGAGTTGTTTAAGAAAATCTCTTAAACAACTTTTGGAATCAGGTGAAGATACTAATGATCTACATTTTCCAAGAAAATATTTTTTAAAAACCTACCATATTTACCTTCATATTATACTCTTCAGTCATAGACATAGAAAATAGCAAACATATCTGCAAACTAGCTATTATCATCCTCTTTGCCTTAGTGTAATGTGTGTTTTAATCTTTCAAAATTGTTTTCTTGATGTTCTGGATAATTCCTTTGGTATTCACTGCCCCTTTTTAAGCAATATCTTTCATGTTAAGAAAAAGATAATTTATTTACAAATAATGGGGAAAGAAGAGCCGTGGGTTTAATTTCTGGTCTACAACTTACTGCATGTCTGAACTTGTACAAATGATATCTTGATATCTCTTGGATACTGTTTTATACCTTTTTTCCTCCTCAGTACTCAATTTAGTAATTTTTTGTGGATGTTGGGATAAAATAATATAAAAGGTATGATATCACTCACCATTTCCTCAATAAAAAGCTACAACCTCCCAGTTTTCCCTCACATTATTGACAATAGCTATGAAAGATTCCAATCATGCAACAGATGCCTCTTTTCATTTTCCTTAATTACTTCCCCTTTCTGTTAATATTATTTTGCTTTGTGTATTTTTGAAATGCACTACGGTATTTTTTTAATATGATGCAAAAATGCAAAATGGAATAGTAGCTATAAAAAGAGATATTCTATATTGCTACCAAACTGCCTAGTCCTTAACACATCAATGTTTTTTAAATACTTTTTAAAAATTTTCAATTTTAGATGTCCATTTTAACAATGCATGTAAGGCTTTTCACAAGGCCTACTTTTCAAATCTATTTATCTTCAGAGAAAAAAAATGAATGAGATAAGGATTTAATTTGCTTCCTACAGGGCAGATTAAATTGGTTCACTTTATTTCTTATTTCATTATTGACACTTTTTGTCAAAAAGAAGCATTACTTTTAATACAAATCCCAAGATGTGGGAAATACTTTGTTGGATTTAAATTGGTATTCCTATATTTCCTATTATGAAATTATAGCCCTTTCCTTAAGATTTTAATTATTTTTCTAGGATTGGTGTAGCATTATTCTTTGCCAAAATTTTGAATCCTAAGAAAGTTGCTGGTAAATATCTTTTTGAGATTAACAACCACAATGTCTCCTCAAATGCAAATTTCTCCTCACCTAATAGCGTCAGCAGTTAAGCCAACATGCAGCAATAAATTGTGAAACAGTAAAGATGACATTAAGTCTTGAATGTGTACCACTTACACATACACAGAAAGAGGCAGAGACAAGAGAATGTGGTTCATAAGTTATGTTTCGAATCAGATGCAAATTGAGAAAACACTGTCCTATGATTTCTGAGCAAGGGTGTGCTCAAGAGTGAATGCCAGATAAAAGCATTCTTGAAAATGTAAATGAAATGTTAATAGTCCCAGAAGAAGATAGCTATGAATCACCAGGAAAGATATGCATACCAGGAAATTTACCCAATGCTTTAGTACCTGGGTGTCTCAAGTTAAAGGGGCCATAAATGCATACATTGATTTATATTTGCTTCTTTATATTAATTTATCTGACTCACATGCATTAATTGCCTCTTAACGTTGATGAGAACTAATCAACCAATTTACTATTATGGAAAGATAGATAATCTAATTTGACTAATCTCATTAATTTCTAAAAGAAGTATAACAACTAATTATTCTCCTTCATAATTGCTTCAGCACAGAGCACAAAGCGTCTGGGGGAAGAACGATTTCTAAGACCTCTGAAAAGGTGACATTAGGATAGATATGAGACATAGTCACAGCAATTATGATATAAACTAAAAATAAGCCTCATAAAAGGTAAGAAATGGTGTTTTACAGGTTTGGAAAGGCCTGCACTTTGATGCTGTGATTAGATAGGAATGAATCTATGAAGTGGGAGGACAAATCCTGGGACACGTGTCTAAGATTTGATTGTCAGAGATGAAGGAATCATAGTTAAATTTAAGAACTCTACTTTACACACAACATGTTCTTGAATTTATCTGAAAGCCAAACACATAAAAGTTGGAAAAATAGTCTTCCATGTTATAAAAATAAACTGTTACTAGAATCCTAATATACATTTATAGCATTTGCCATATTATTTTAACAAAACAATTCCATCTGTAATTTCTAAAATGTCTTGGCCAAGCTTAAGCAACAAGGGCAGTGATAAGAAAGCATCCTCACTGGCTGGTTTTTAGGAAGCTTCCATTAACCACTCCAAGAATAGGACAATCTCTCCTGATAGGATACCCACATTGCTTGGACATTATGAGGATTCCTCTCCCTTAGCGAGGTTGCTTCTCTTTCCCTTTCCTATCGCTGTTTCTAGAAATGGGAAATGCTTCCCTACATGTATCCAGAGTTCAGCTTAGAACTCCTGGAATATGGAAGAAGGACAGAAGATCATGGAATATGTATAGGATAAAGAAGAAAAAAACGTAAGAAGAAGGGAAAATGAGAGTATGGGAAATTATATCAGTTCTGATTCTGATTCAATGTTTGTCATTATTTTAAGGCCAAATTTTCTTCCCTTTAATATCCAATAATTGCAAGTAAATCTATGAGTATACATACATAATGTGTTTGTTGTAGTGTAGTTTCTTTATCTGCACATGGACAAGGATCACAGGCTGGCTGGAAGACTTTGGCTTATGGAGAAGTTTGGATTGGCAAGAAAAAATATAGAGATACATAGAAAAATAGGTAGATAGATAGATAGATGATAGATAATAAATAGAGATGGATGGACGGAAAGAAATAGAAATGCAGAGATACTGAGACACAGAGATAGTAACTTAGATGAATCTTGCACTCTGCAATATGCCTTTGTTGCTAACGTTCCCTACACGGCTACCGCACTCCGTTATGTTACTCTCCTTGCCCCTGCAAATACTTGTGTTTGGGATCATTGATCCAGTTTATCATTCCTAAGTTTTGTTTCTACTTAACCAGTGGGTTGATCTGAATTTCTGAACCACTCTATGGTACTCCTCGAGGCATAAGTTTGTTTGTTTTTTTGTTATATTTTAATTTCCTTCAATAAAGGAAACCTCACAGAGAATCCTAACATATAAGCTACCTAAATATGCTCCTATGTATTCAGGACATTGGAGTAGGGTATGAGCAAGGGGAAACTATCCATTTTATTGTGCTCTTGAAAATACTTTGAAGATTCCATTTAAAAGATGGTATAGAATTTTTATGAAGGAAAAAAACACCTGAAAAAAAACAGGCATTCTGTCCAACAGGAACTGACTGACATGGAGTCTCTTTTAAACAAACCAAAATCATCCCTGGCCCGCTGACTTATGAAAAGAGTGGTTTAATTTGAGAAAGATCTAAACACCTTTTCGCCTTTAATGCAAAAAAGTAGGGATTATACAAAGTATAGGAAGGTTAAACACTACTAACGAACCAATTTCAAGTATTACTTTTGAATGGGGCATTGCAGGAAATCAAGCTGGAAGAATGAATAGGAGCAGGTCCAGAGAGGCCTTGAACATGAGGCTCAGACATTTTCAGTAAGCCAAGAAATATAGAGGAAAGGCAGAAACTGGCACTGACTCCATGCTTTCTATATGACAACCAATTCCTACCTCTTATCTAAACCTCAAAAGGAAAATATGAAATTGGTATTATTATCCTATTTTACAATTAGAAAATTAGAGGCAAAACCCCCACTGACGGTAGGCAACTACTCAAGAGAGACACAAGTGGCTGAAGCAAAATTTGTCCTCATGTGTATTTGCCTTCAAATCCTAGAATTCTTACTACATTGGTGAAACAAGACTCATGACCCAATTCTTGCCACTACATCACACTCTTGTGCGCTAGTGTTTATGCATATGCATTACCTCAAATTTAATTTATCCACACATTTCCTCCTCCCTTTGACTAAATTGACTTATTATAAACTATTATATCAAACCAATAAATTTGCTTTTTTTGCTTGATACCAATAAGTTATCCATAATCTTCAACTATAACTGGGAAGTAAATTTCATATTTTATACTGAGTAATCTTAATTCATGAACTTCAGGCTCATGCACATCATCTCTGTATGTTTAATTTCCTCTACATTTAAAGTTACTTTATTGCTTCCAGTTTTTTCTGTTATTCATTAGTGTCCTGAATATTTTGAGTTAATAGACTCAGTATTGATTGTACTTGTGGGGTTTAGGGCTGTTCCTAAAAAAATATGAATCAATATCTTCCGCTCCATTTTCCCCTCCAGTGTGATTTGGCTATATGCACTTTAGTATAAACAGCCACAGGCTGGTTATAAATCATTCTACCTATCTTCCTACTGACAGTCTGCAACCTGGTTGGTAGATTTCCCCAAGGGAACGGAAAGCAGGGCAACTCTAGGTCATGATCTGCATTCCAACGGCAAGTGCTTACAGCTGGAATGTGCCTGCCTTTTAAGGAACAGAAGGAAATGTCCTCAGAGAGCAGTTTTAAAAGATGCAATTCAATGTTAAATGTATCCATGCATTTCTGTTTAGGGACTTTAAATTAAATTACCATTTAAAGTTAACATAGATATCTTATTAATGGCATTGAGACCATCAGCATTTGAGTGTCTACAGATCAGGCTAAGAATGTTTAAACAAAGAAACAGTGTATATAATTTGTAACAGTGTGCAAATATGATTTTACATGCCTATCACATCTCACTTACTAAAGTGTATATTTTATTTTATCAATCCTCCATAAAAGTAAAGCATAATGATGATTAAAAATCTATTCTATAAATTACAAGTGTTAATAAACATTATACTAACTGAACATGCCATCCTTCAAATATGATATACCTTAAAATTGCATAGCACACTTATTTTTTGTAAGTACTTTCATATCACTGTGACAAGTACTCTTGTTTTAAAGGTGAATCACACTGTTGTCATCCATACCTGGTCCAACCTATGACACACATTTTTAAAAATGTTTTATTTATCTATTTATTTATTTATTTATTTATTTATTTATTTATTTACGAGGGACAGAGTGACAGCATGAGCTGGGGAGGGTCAGAGAGAGAGGGAGACATCGAATCTGAAGCAGGCTCCAGGCTCTGAGCTAGCTGTTAGCACAGAGCCTGACGCAGGGCTCGAACCCATGAACCCTGAGATCATGACCTTAGCTGAAGCCAGACGCTTAACTGAGCCACCCAGGTGCCCCTATGACACACATTTTTAAGGATTAGAGTTACAATCTCTCCTTGAATAATATTTTTTTCTGGAGAAGCTTACGAGGCAAGTAAAGATCAAATTTACAATCTTGATCTCAACCTAACCATGTCTTCATAATCCAACCTCACTAGATAATCTATTGGAATAGAAATTTACTATATACCTGCAACACTAATTAATCAACCTATGCTAAGCCATTCTAGAACATGAACTTCTAAGAGAAAATGGAGAAAAATGCAGGATACACAGAGGTGAAGCTCAGGTTTTAGGTGTTCAGGTATCTTGCTTTTATCTAAAGTAAGCTTGAGGGAATTATTTATCCTCCAAGAATTAGTTTCCTTAATTTTAAAAGAAAGATAAAAATTGTACCTAAGTGCGTAGCCATGCAGGTTAAACATGGAAAGGTAAAGCAATTAGTTTTGGCATGTAGTTGGTGCTCAACAAATGCTCTATCATCAATGAATTTTCATGTTTCATTTGCAGATAATTAAAAAAAATAGATTTGGTTATTTTTTTTTTTAGTTTACTTTAGATAGGATATCTTTTGGTTTTTTATTTAATGAGGGCTTTTGACTGTCAAAGGCTATCATGTGAATGTTTAGTATCAAAGTTCCCCAGACTGTTGTCTTTCTCAAAGGCAGATGGTAAATCTGTCATCAGTAGCATTCGGAACAACAGCAACCCAGATGCTTTTAAGCACTGCGTGTGAAGCCGCTCCTCCCAGGAAGAGTACCATTGGGCTAGATGCCAAAGGAAGGTCCCTAAGGCTTCTAACTCCAACTCTGGCTGTCTGGAAAGTCAAATGAATGCAGCTTGCTTAGCCATACACTATTTAATGCAAAGAACATGCTTCTTATTTATAATCAAGCCTGTCTTCCATATTTCAACCTAGCTACATTCGAGCAAGAAATCTGTATGATCTTTATTGTTCATAAAAGATGGTTTTCATTACTTTGTAGATATTAGCACCCTTTGTAAATAAAGTAGACCTATTAGACTTAATAACCACTTACCTGTAATTATTCTACACGTTCACAGTTATCTTTTAGTGATTCATAATAAACTCAATGTTTATGAGTCCCTAGGTATAATTTAAACTATGATGAGTACAGTGAGCACAGAAGACCTACTCATAAGTCCTGGGTAAAGTCATCAGTCTCTTGTTCCATATTACTAGAATATTCTATAAAATGATAAAGGGAGTAGAAAATAATGTCACCCAATAGAAGGAAAGTAATATTCATATTTATGAAAATACCCTATCTTTAAAGAACATATTTTTATATAGTTTATTGTCAAATTGGTTTCCATATAACACCCAGTGCTCTTCCCCACAAGTGCCCTCCATGACCATCACCCCCCATCCTATTCCCCCCTCCCCCTTCAACCCTCGGTTTTCAGTATTCAAGAGTCTCTCATGATTTGTGTCCCTCTCCATTTTTAAAGCATATTGATTAGTCAACTACTACTTGTAGTTTTTGACAAAATTCAATCAAACCAAAATATTCACTGCACATTCACTATGTATCAAGCACAGCTATAGGCACTGCGGATTCATTTTCTATAAACTTCAAAAGAAAAATTCAAATAGCTTATGATTCCCTTTGTACAGGAAAGGAATTTGACCATGGCCACAGAACTTTGTAGATGCTAGAAAGGATAATTGAATCCTGGATGTTTTTTGTTCCTAAGACAGTGCCCTTTTGATTATACTATTCAAAGAAGAAATAGGTATTTTAACTTTTGCAATGACAAATTTCTCATATTTGAAGGCATAGTTCAGTTATTATTAAACATCAAAACAACTAGACTCATGGCGTGGGTGTGGGAGAAAGTGTGAAGACGTTAGGGGCAGATAGCACTGGTTTTAATTATGGCTCTATGACATCTCTAAAGTAGTCTATTGTCCTCTACAAAGAGATGAAGACACTTATCCTAAAGAGGTGTGGCAAGGACTGAAAAAGCAATTAAGGGTTGCATGGTACCAGGATTACATAGATTATAAAGTGAAGCTCAAAGAATATAAATAACTCATTTAGGGTCACAAGAATTTGTAGCAGAGCTGTGTTAAAACCCTTACCTTCCGATGCATTCAAATTAAGAAATCATGAGGGTAATTGTAGATTATAAAATTTAAATACATCATAAACAAATTAGGTATATTCTCTATTGGAATAATGATAACATTATTAGAAATAATAAAATAATAGAAAGAAACAATATTCTCCAGAATACTTAACAACAGTATTTAATGTACAATATCATTTATGTTGAATGTGTGCTATTATATATCTACTAGAGATATCATAGAAAAAGAAAAAGAAAATAAGAATGGAAAGATATACCAAATTATCAGATTTTTATCTCTTTTGTTTTTTTTTTCTTATCTGTAGTTTGCATCCATATATTTTCCATAATGAAAACATACTTGGATTCTTACTCTAGGAACATGTTCTGAAGTAATTACATTCTGAGTCTCCATTTCATTTTTCTAAATATGCCTTTTAATTATATCCTGTGCATTTTATCTTGAAAACTGAAATATTCTTAAACTTCTAATTTGCACTGAAAGTTGATTCTTTTTCTGCTTATGGTTGTCACTTACTAAAGGGATATTAGAGCAATGGCTAGGCATAGCTCTTGCCATGCCTGAAGGAGGAAACTGAGACCAGGACTTAGCGATAGAAATAAGTGTTGCCTTTTACTATCCATGGCATTAATTCATAGCTAATTTTACTACACATAAGACTCTTGTAAGATATGAGTGAAAATTCAGTCAATGGTCTACTCTCAGACATTTTGATCTCGTAGATGTTGAGTGGATTCCAGATTCTAAATAATTTAAAAATTCTCAAATGATCTGGGCAAGGGTCCTCAAGTTTCTCACTAAAGGTTTGTTCCGTAAGACTTGACCTTCCAACTGCCGTGGCATATCAATGAATACAATGTTGCAGTCATATATCTGGGTATAAATAGATTGTTTTTCAAATAAGAACCAGAGGTAACCGAAGAAAAAAATCACACCCACAAAAAATATTTTTCATGAATAGATTCTTATTATATCTGTTAGGATGGTCTTGGTTAATTTGCAGTAATAAAATATCCCAATATGGCAGTGAATAACACATTTTTTTCTTATTCATGGTATAGGCATAATATAGTCCCGCATTAAGTTGTGATTGTTGTAGTCACTCAAAGACACACTGATGGAAGTTTCCAAAAATCACCTCAGAGGTGGTAGGAAATGTAATATATCACAAAGTGGCATTCAAAACTTCTATCAGAAAGGGCACTATAGCTTCTACTTATGTGTTATGTTATAGGAAATCACATGGTCATGCTAAAACAAAATGGGGTGGGAAAATTCACTTGGGGATTATGTGTTCACAAGGAAGATGGCCAAAATGGTAGACATATTAATGACTATCTCACGTGCCAAACTCAGTTACAACATAATGCAGTAGTTACAAAACTCACATGGGGAGTCTTAAAGCTCTGAAAGTAAATCCCAGCTGTACCACTTACTAGCTCTCTGAATCTGATAAATCATTTAACCTCCATAATCCTCAGCTTATTACCCCTTGAATCTTCTAGCTTGATTAGAAATCAATGCATGCATATATATGAAGAATGTTGTACAGTATCTAACATGTAGTATGAACTCATGATTATTAGTCTTATTCATAAATATGAATTATATAATAGATGTACTGAAGGGCACCCAGGTGGCTCAGTTGATTAGGTGTCCAACTTCAGTTCAGGTCATGATCTCATGGTTTGTGAGTTTGAGCCCCTCATGGGGCTCTGTGCTGACAGCTCATAGCCTGGAGCTTGCTTTGTATTCTGTGCCTCCCTCTCTCTCTGCTCCTCCTCCACTTGTGCTCTGTCTCTCTCTCTCTCTCAAAAATAAACCTTAAAAAATTAAAAAAAAATAGATGCATCAAGATATTCATATTCTAAATTAAGTTAGTATGAAAATGTAAATGATACTTATTATCACTAATACCATACATATTTATTTAGCTCTGAGTATTCACAGGGCACTAGACCAGGAAAAATGAAGGACACAAAAATAAATGAAATATGCATTCTGATATGAAGATTACTACAATCTATTTGAGAAATCAAGAAATTAGGGAATCAACACTAGACAGTCTAGTATAATAATATGAAGGAGAGATGGAAAGCTATGAAGAAGATGAAATCAGATTTGAAAAAATGGTATTGTTTGGAAGAAATGCATTTCTGTTACTATTGTGAAACAAAAATATTTTATTTTATTAAAAAAGTTTTTAATATTTATTTGAGAGAGAGAGAGAAAGAGTGAGTGCCAGCAGGAGAGGGGCAGGGAGAGAGAGAGGGAGACGCAGAATCTGAAGCAGGCTCCAGGCTCTGAGGTGTCAGCACACTGCCCGAGGCAGGGCTCCATCTCATAGACAGAGAGATCGTGACCTGAGCTGAAGTCAGACTCTTAACCAACTGAGCCACCCAGGTGTCCCTATTTTATTTTTTTACATTTAAATCTTTTTTTGAGTGAGATAGAACACAAGCAGAGGAGGGGTAGAGAGAGAGGGAGAGAGAGAATCCCAAACAGTCTCCATGCTATCAGCACAGAGCCAGACGTGGGGATTGAACCCACGAAACTGTGAGACCATGGCCTGAGCCAAAATCAAGAGTCAGACACTCAACTGACTGAGCCACCCAAAAGCCCCAAAGAAAACTTTTAATATAAATAAGTAGCCAGTAGAGAAAAATGGAGAAACACTCAAAGACAGGAGATGATTTTAGAAGAGATAGATGAAGGCAAATTGATAACTAAAAGAGAAGATACAGATATAAATAGATCAGTCTACGGCCATACCACCCTGAATGCACCTGATCTTGTCAGATATAAATAGATCAATAGATGGAAGGAAGGATGTATTGATGGATATAGGGCATAGCCTGAAGACACTCTTCTTTGACAGATTAGTTGGCTTTATTACCAGTAAGTCATTGAAAGGATTCCCCTTACATTGGCTAGAGTCACTCATCGACTCAGTAAAGACTCTATATTTCCATATATAGATTTGAATATGAATAGAGAACTGTTGCAAGCATATTGTCCTCACTTTGGTAATTGAATTATTCTATTTCCTAAATTCCATTTGCATGTTGAAAGGTGTTTTGTGCAGTCAGATCACATTCCCCAAATTACTGTTGCACCCTCAGCACTTGAGTTTGAGGAAAGAAGTTCAGCGGAAGGACGGAAATTATAGAACAGTGTCTCAAGGATTCAGGCATGCAACAATTTCCACAGATGTTGAGCATGGCAATTCACCACAGGGAGAAACAAGGTCATTCATGCACCATTATCAGGATTGTGGTGCACAGATTGTGAGCAGACAACTTAATGCCTCTCTGATTCAACCAGTCATTCTTCTTGTCTTCCAAGTGCTTTATATTCAATCATTGTTGAACTCAATAAAGTCCTTTGAATACACAAAAACTATTAAGATATACTATCTCTTTTATTAAATTGAAAGATTGAAATCATTCAGAATTCTACTCATAAATGTCTGCCAGACAGAGAGCTATTTAACTTGATATATAACTTAAATGGGCCTAAACACCATCAGATATGAGATTGAGGCCTCAAGCTATCAAATGCAAGAAGAGAAAGTCCCCTTTCTCAGTAGGTGAGGTATCAAACACAAAAGCCTTTATATTCAAACATGGCACTTGAAATCCTGATTGAAGCATTTCTATCTCTGCCTAAGAAGCAGGTCAACCTTGCCTGTAGCATAAATTAATCAATTATATTTCATTTAGATTCCTTTTATTTCATGATTCTCAGAGTTCCTTATCAAAGCATTTACATTATAAACTCAGATATTCAAAGAGCGGACATTAAAAATAAAACAAAGTGAACATTTTGATTTAGAAGATAAAATAAAATGGAGGATAGGAATTGCAAAAGTGTATCACACAGAACCTAATAATTGAAATAAGCATTTATAACTAAATAGCAACTGTTTTCTCTGTACCTTCAATTTTTCTGTAGATGTAAAATTGCTCTAAAAAATAGTCTATTAATGTAAAAATCATGTAATTATCAATTGCTTATAATCCATACCTAAGAGTCTCAGATCTAAAAAGTTAACTTTATATTCAAACATGGCACTTGAAATCCTGATTGAAGCATTTCTATCTCTGCCTAAGAAAAAAAAATAGCTACTTTTAATACTTCCATAAATAGGATTACTTGTGCATATACACTTACCAATGTTTAACAAGTCCATGGTATCAGAAAAATATTGAAGCACATGGTGAGGTGAATTGAAAACCCATTAACAAAATGTTTTCATCCCTTATTATACATTTTAAGTAATTTGAGGATTTACAAAGTTTTAGGAATGTTTAGGCCTGATTACCTTCTCTAACACTCAGATTTCTACCATTGATAACATTTGCATGTTTTGTTAAAGTGATTTGATTGAACAAATGAAACATCTAGCATGATATTCCGTAATGCCTTTGCAAATATTTTCTGATATCTTCCTTTTGGAAGGTTCTGTGGGGAAACAAAGATGAAAATGACATCTTAATCACATTGGAAATTTTTAATCTAGGAGTTCAGAGGAAAAATGACCATCTGTGACTAAACATGAATCTGTATATGGAAGCTTTAGTGGTTAAGAGTTATGACAGGAAAATTCATCAACATTGTTCAAGAGTGAGCACTAAACATGGCTGATTCTTTCAATACTGAGCTACAATAAATCATTGCTTTAGCTCAAATTCCAGACAGTTTATACTGAAATGATCAATATACAGGGATAATTATGAAAGAGAGAAAAACAATGCATTTTGCAAGCTACAATTCTTAATGGTAAAAGACTCAGTACTGCCAAGAAATAAGAAACCCCAAGAGACCTGAAGTATGTTCATCGTTTAAGTTGGAGGATATGGACATATGGCAATCAAATTCCTGATCAAAATGTTTGGAGGCACTTTCATGCCAAAAATACTCTTTTGAGCGTCATCTATTTAGACACTCATATGCCTCCAGAACATGTTGGCCAGTGAAACATATTTCCATTTATGTCCTGCCAAGTCTCACTCATTAGCTAAAAATTCTCATTTTGCAGCTTTTATAAAAAGTACTCACAGTACCATGTTTCAAAGTTAAGACTTTTATGATTTGTTTTGTTTGTTTTTAACTTGCAATGTTACCAAAAGCACTGCAACTTAATTTTTAAACTTTAACTTCATCCTTGGCCTTCACTAAATCTTTGATCACAGATGCTAATAAATTTTAAAAGATATTCATTGGGAATGTTCTCTGGCATTGCTCACTCTCTGCTCATAAGCAAAGATGTAATCAAGAAACCAGGAGGAATTAAAAACTAGTACACCAGGATATGAAACAAATGATCTGAATAATCCACCTATAGGTAAATCATGATAGGATTTGAAAAAATATAAACTACTTAGTTATCTGGCCTAGTTTTATCATACCATGAATATTTTTTGAAGTTTATTTATTTTGAGAGAGAGAGAGAGAGAGACAGAGAGAGAGACAGAGAGAGAGACAGAGAGAGAGAGACAGAGCGCACAAGCTGGGAGGGGCAGAGAGAGGGGGAGAGAGAGAATCCCAAGCAGGCTCTACACAACCAACACAGAGCCCAACATGTGGCTCAAACCCACGAACAGTGAGATTATGACCTCCGCTGAAATCAAGTCCAATGCTTAACTGACTAAGCCCTACAGGTGCCCCACAGTTCTGTTTTTATTTATTTTCAGAGAGAGAGAGAGAGAGAGAGAGAGAGAGAGAGAGAGCGAGCATGAGTAGAGGGGCAGAA
Organism: Suricata suricatta; assembly: GCF_006229205.1. Classification (NCBI taxonomy): domain Eukaryota; kingdom Metazoa; phylum Chordata; class Mammalia; order Carnivora; family Herpestidae; genus Suricata; species Suricata suricatta. The sequence continues at coordinate 33,981,797 of NC_043709.1, read as the reverse complement.
AGAGGGATAGAGAATCCCAAGCAGGCTTCACACTACCAGTGCAGAGCCCTACATGGGGCCCAAACCCATGAACAGTGATATCATGACCTGAGGTAAAGTCAAGAGTCAGATGTTTAACCAACTGAGCCACCTAAACATCCCTCTGGTACCATATCCATATATTTTTACCCCAGTTTTTTGACATATTGATTAAATTTAAGTTCTTCCATTTTTCCTTTGTAAAGGGAGAATTTGACCCAATAGAAGTTGAAACTCCTTTTCAAATTTCTAAGATGTTGCATACTTCAAAGCAGGATAGACATAGGCCTTGTATTCTCAAATATAATCTGTTGACTTTGAGTTTATCAAACTGAGTGGCCTGACCTACTCAGCTTTACTCTTAGATATGATCATGAAGTGAGATTCTCCTCTTGACCATAAAGTAGAAAACTGCCACATTTGTAGAGAGAACTGTGTGGCAGGGGCCTCTAGAAACTAAACAACCTTTAGTCATCATCCAGTAAGAAAGCAGAGACCTCAGACTTACAGTCACCAGGAACTAAATTCTGCCAACAACCAATGAACTTGGAAATGGAGCTTGAGTTCCAGATAAGAGTGCAGCTAGCCTGAACCTTGATATCAGACTTGTGAAACACTGAAAAGAACCTAGTTACAACATGCCAGGACTTCTGATCTATAGAAACTATGTGATAATAAATGAATGTTGGATTAACCACTATCTTTGGGATCACTTACTTCTTATGTCACTAGGTTTGTGGAAGCTTATTGAAATTTCCATCAGGCATCATCAAAGAGATGGCCAAAGTCAACCTAACATGAAAGATGAAAGTTTCATAGTTATATCTACAGCTCAATAGGATCAATGGGATGATAAATGCCACATAGCCCATAAGACTTAATTCTCAAAATATGCAAAATAAAAGTAATGTTTCCAAAGATACTGGAATTATTTAACTAAACATGCTATTTAAGAACCAAAATTGGATCCTAACTTAGTCCATGCTCTTTATGGAATATGCTGTGTTTACAGTTTTTTAAAGCAATGATAATATTGTATTCTAGAATATGGGAATCACATTATGCTCATAAATTTTGATGAGTTGCTCATTTAGAGACCAAGAATGAAATATAAAAGAAATGTATCTGAAACCAACTTATGCGAAGGGATAAGGTTCTATCTGTAATCCTAAATTCATATTTTTGCCAGTCCAAACTAGGAGATAAAAGTTTTTACTGCATATATTCTAAAAGTTTGTGTAATATCAATATTAGGTGTAAGTAAAAATGGTAATAATAACCATAAGCTGTGTGTATGTATATATATATGCTACTATATATGTATATATGTATGTACTATGCATATATATGTATATTTAGTACCATATAATTTTTGTAGTTACTTCACAGTGTTTCCTTTTATGTGAGGCCTAAAAATTAATATAATTCTCATCGACAAATAATTAGTGAGATTCTAATATATGCCAGAATTCCGGGTGGTTAAGTGGACATACAAGACGCTATAGGGGAGAAGAAAATTTACCTCTTCTCTGTTAGTTTCTACAAATGGGGTTTGTAACTCATACTGATAAGATAATTAAGAAAAGAAAAGAAAGCCAGTTTTATTTAATGTTAATGTTTTTATGTTCATAGGGGTTTCATGGAAGTGAAAGACTCGAAGAAGTTGGACTTGAGGGCTTATATACCATTTCAACAAAGGGTGATAAATTATGGAAGAGTGAATAGCAAAGAAAAGGGGTTTGGGATCTCAGGGGTTTGAGCTTCTCAATGGTGGAAAAGTAAACATATGGGGATGCTAAGGACAGGTAAAGAATATTTGGTGTGGTTTATTTATGCAGCCCCATCTCAGTGCTATCCCCCATGTGGTGATAAGGGCCACATTACTCTTACTAGTATTGTAGAGGGGGGAATATTTCCACAGGGGAATGTATGCCCTGCTTTTAGGCAGATGGTGGGGCGTGGCATAGAGCTTTCCCTGTGTCTGTTCTTTCTCAATTGTCTTCAATTCAAAATGATCCATATGCCAAAGCGGCACATTTTGGGGTGACCTGACTCTTCCAATGGACAGACAAAATCATCTTAGAATGGGAGAAAAAGTGCATAAGCTTTTAGACAAAGACTTTGGTGTCTTTGCATTTGCTTCCTCTCCTCCACAGACCACTCTTCATCTTTCCCATCCCAACACTTGCATTTTTATTCCTTCACGTTTCATTTTACATGTCACCAGTAAGAAATTTTTCTGATCAAAGAGAATAAATTAGTTTCTTTGGGTTAGTTTTTTAATCATGTGCTCTAGAAGCCACATTAGGAAGTCGTCACTTTGTTCTAAGTTTTTTAAACAGTGGAGGAAGATGATCCTCAGTTTCCAGTGAGGAAACAGAATCTCAGAGAATAAAGTGACACACTAAACGTCACATCTAGTAAACAGCACAGTTGGGACTTAAATTCTGTCATACAGACTAAAAATTTTTGTTTTTTAATATGCTATTCTATTATAATAAACTCCTTAGAGCAGTTGTTCTTAACTGGGACTGGTTTTGTGCCTCAGGGCCATTTGGCAATGTCTGGAGACACTTCTGCTTATTACCACATTTGGGGTGTGTGTGTGTGTGTGTGTGTGTGTGTGTGTGTGTGTGTGTCAGGAGGAGCATTAGTCCTACTGACATCTAGTGAATTCAGTACATGGATGCTGCTAATAAACACCCTACAATACACAGGACAGCCCCCACATATTAGCCCCCAAAGCCAACTGTATCACTATTGAAAAATAATACTTTAGAATAATTTGAAGAATAAAATCAATACTTAATTATGTCATGTATTTTTAACATACTAAGGGTATAAAAAGAATACCAAAGTTTTATTACTCCAAAGACTTACATAGTTCAATGTGAAGTAATATCAACTAAATAAAGTACAAAGGTATGTAGAATTCTCTGAAATTGAGTTCATGGTTTGATTTGACAAATGTATATTGAGTATCTACTATGTGTCAAAAACCAAGGAAGGTATATGTGCATTTTGCAGCACTTTTAAAGGATTGCCCTGAATCTCTCTAACATCCTATCACTGATTTAATCTACATTCATAGCAGACCTTTGATAGGGAAGCATATGTTAATTTGAAGATCAATTTCCAATTTTCCCATACAGAAGACTTGAAAATGAAATCATCAGTCTTCATATCTATGAAGGTGCGAGAACTGTATTTCAAAAGCAATCATCTATCATAAACTATCAGATAAAAGTCACAAACATTTCAAGCCAATGATGTAGCCCAGAAACGACTGTGTTTTTTCCTACCATTAGACCGTGAATAAGTGACCAAGTCATGTGTGAAATGTATAATAAAGTTCACTCAGAGAACAGGTCAGTTGGGGTAGGAGATCTATAGCCACGTCTGAAGGACGTAGCGGCTCCTGGACAAGCAAAAGCTCCTGCATGCAGACTGCCTGCAGACGCCCCGTGCAGATTAGACAGCCCTCCAAGCACCATCAGAGCAGAGTGGCCCAATCCTCAAAGAAAGTTTTGGCCCCAAAACTTTGGTGGAGAATGGCTGGCAGCAGCAGACGCTGCATCTAGCATCACTCACCAGACAAGCACAGTACTTTTTTTTTGTAGCAAGGAAAGACTGGTTGAACATTTGCCTTTGCATTCTCTAATGACAAGTTTTCCCTACAACCTCTCAAAATCAGCCATCAGAGAGGAAGAAATTAGCTAAAAGGGTTATTTAAAATAATGTCAACCTTAAGATGTATATATATATTTTCAATAAGCACAGGTCATTTTTTTCTAGATTAAGCCAAATCAATGTGCACATATATCCACTGCTCTAGGAAGCTATATAAATACTTCAATCTAATTGTTTTTCACTAGAGAAATGATCACTCCATGATATCCTTGCCATCAAAATTGTTTGTTTCCAGCTGCTCTCTTAACTCTAATCCCAATGATACTTTGATTAAAACCAGGGAGCCTGTTTGTCTTGTTCAAAACTATGCCTTGAATCCAGAAGAGTAGCCAAGAACGTGCCACATATAACTGCTTGATAAATACGTGTTAAATGGATACATGAAATGGAAGGAGAAATAATTGCAATGTTATTACCAATGTGTATGTATCAGGATTACATGAAATCCATAGAAGTCAGCTATGGTTGCCATAACAAGCACTGCAGACTGGTGGCTTAGCCACGGAAATGTATCTTCCCATAGTCATGGGAGCTGGAAGCCCTGCATCGATATGCTGACAAGATTTTTGTTTTGCTTTGGTTTGCCTTTTTCTGAGGCCCCTAGCCTGCATTTACAAATGAGTGTCCTCTATGTGTGTTTTTGCCTGGTCTTCCTTTTGTATGTGTGTCTATGTTCCAATCTTGTCTTTGTATAAGACCACCAGTCAGATTAGATTGTGTCCTACCCTAATGACTTCATTTTAACTTGATTACCTCTTTAAAGGTCTTATTTTCAAATATAGTCACATTCTGAGGTATTGAGTGATAAGGCATCAACATAGGAATTTGAGGGAACAACACTTTCTCCCATAACAAAATCTACTGCAAAGTGATGGCACTTTTTTGCAATATGTAGCTGTTATTCATGTGGCTATTAAGCACATATCAGTTTACAGCTATATATAGGTCTCTGAAATTTTGAAGATTAAAATTTGTAATATATATTATACTAAGTGTTTACTTATCAGTTTCATAATTGATAGTAAACATTCTTGCACAGAGTCCAAAATAATAAGATCTCACATTAATTAAACCCAAAGCTTGTGCTTATAGGAAATTATAAAGCACAGTGTCTAGGATAAATAAAAGAGGTTTTCTAATTAAATGTGCTGTGTATCTGGTTAAACATGTAAAATATTTGAAGTAAAGCATAAGAGGAAAGTGCTTTATTTACTTACCTAAAGATATGTTGGTTTGTCTTTTGCTTTTTAAATGTATTTATTTATTTTGAGAGAGAGAGAGAGAGAGAGAGAGAGAGAGAGAGAGAGCGGGAGAGAGAACCCCAAGCAGGCTCTGCTGCCAGTGCAGAGCTCAGTGCAAGGCTTGAACTGTGAGATCATGACCTAAGCCTAAGCCACGACTTAGACACTTAACTGACTGAGCCACCCCAGCACCCCAGAAAGATTATAATTCTCAAGTCTAAGTAACTTACAATTTGAAATTTAAAAACTCTACACATTTTTTTCATTTTAATTCTGAGTTTATTCTGATAAGAGTGTGTGTGTGTGTGTGTGTGTGTGTGTGTGTGTGTGTGTAGTTTTTAAGCAGTTTTTAAAAAACTTTTTAAGTAGACTCCACACCCAGCATGGAGCGCAACACAGGGCTTGAATTTAGGATTTTTAAACTGAGACCTGAGCTAAGATCAAGAGTTGGAAGTTTAACTGACCAAGCCACCCAGGTGCTCATAACATGAGAGATTATCAACTGAAATTAAAAAAATAGAAAACTGGCTTTACCTGAAATTATAAGGCAAAATTATTTTGAGAGGTACTGAATAGGGATAACTTAAAAATTAGTCATGAAAAACTTTCACAATAAGAAGCATTTATAAATATATTTCCTAGAACAAAGGTGAGACAAAACAATACATTTTACATATCACTCACTAAAATACAGAAAAATTTAATTGTGGGCTAAATGGAACTAATGCACATATCATTTTACAGTTTGCAAGTGTTTTCTGTTCCAGAAAGGATTCATTGCAATGTTCATCATTCATGCAAATGTTAGGAGCATCTTTCTTAAATGCCCTGAAGCTTTTCAGTTGAAGTTTTCAGTTGTGGCCTAGGTTTAGGTACTTTTAATTTAGGATTTTATAAAGGTAAGAAAAGGAATAATTGAGGATTGTCCTTGGATAAATTGTTTCCTATAAAATTCGTATCTTGAAGTCATAACCTCCAGTACTTCAGAATATGACTGTAGTTGAAGGTATGGGCGGGCCTTAACCTAATACGACTAATATCTTTAAAGAAAACAATAGGATACAGACTTACACAGAATGAGTGAAGACAATGTAAGAACAAGAGAAAACAGCCATCTCTAAGTCAAGGGGCCTCAGATGATACCAATTCTGCCAACATTTTGATCTGGGACTTCTAGCCTATAAGAAAATGAATTTCTGTTGCTTAAGGCATTGGATCTGTGGTAGTTTGTTATGGCTGCCTTAGCAAACTAATACAAACACCTTTGAACCTGAACTACAAAAGAAAAATACACATATTTAAGTACATAACTAATGGATGCATGATTATTTATAAACAAGATAATAATGCACAATGTCATTTTGATATTAAATTCTAAATTCTTCCTTTCCAACAAGTTGTTCTTGGCAATTTTTATCCAGGTAACCTCTCCACATATTTGTCTTGTTCTCAATAAGATTTTCTATTTTGCCACCTATTTTGACATCATGTAGATTTCTATCCACATTTTTTCACATATCACTCTAGCCTACAGCAAAATGATTCTTTAAAAAGAACACATAGAATATGATTACATTTATATCAAATTCTAGAAAATGCAAATTATTCTATTAGTGACAGAAAGATCGGTGGTTGCCTGTGTGTAGAAGTGTAGGGAGGGGCAGGAGAAATTAGAACATGACTTCTAATATCAGATGCAAATTATTCTTTTTCAATATCAAATAAGTCATTCAATTTTGGTTTTCAAATAGAGACTTAATTGATTATTTCTCTATCTGTAACTTACTCATGTGTTCATATAATATTGAAATATAAGCTTTTCTATTTCAATAGCTCTGAAAAATGCCTAGAGTATAGGCTTAATCACACACACACACACACACACACACACACACGCAATGGATTTTTAAAATCTGGATTAAAGCTCGTTACTCCACACCATTATCTTTCCCTATGCCCAGTTTGGTATTGCTGTGAATGCATCTTTGGAAAATAAAGTTTTATAGCACCTGATTTTTGTTTTGTTTTCTTTTTTTTAAACATTTTAAATATTTATTTATTTTGAGAGAGAGACAGAGTGCAAGCAGGGTAGGGGAAGAGGGAGAGGGAGACACAGAATCTGAAGCAGACTCCAGGTTCTGAGCTGTCAGCACAGAGCCCGACTTGGGGCTCAAACGCACAAACGTGAGATCATGACCTGAGCTGAAGTCAGACACTTAGCTGAATTGAGCCACCCAGCTGCCCTGTGATTTTAGTTTTCAAAGGAAAAAAAGTTGTAATTTGAGAACAACTGCCAATTGTTTAGCTAATACTTGGAAAGCCATGACATTGCACAGAAGTCTTTGAATTCTTTGGCTCATTTTTGTCCCTACTGTTCAAATACCTCGCCAGAAAGGAATTTATTGGATTCGTGTTTAAGGCTGCTTTCTTACCGGTTGTGCTATCATTGCCATTGTAGAATTTATTCGAACACTAATTCTGTGAAGAAAAATTGGCTATTTACATTTTGCATCTCTCTGTAAGACCTTCTGAAAGATTGTGACTTGCAGTAGCTTATGTGGAAATTATGGAATTGGAGAACTTCTGTTCTTTCCAATACACTTTTTTTCACTTTCTTCTTCTATCTAGTTTATAATACCTACTACTCTAAAAGAATGTTTTGGTCTCCATTTCAAAAAACCCCTGAAAAGTCCCTTCAGTGTATTTTAAAAATTATTTTCCACCAAAAATTTATAATTGACATGATGATTATAATACCCCTGAATATAGACTTTTTAACTATTTATCCATTTGCTTTGGGCTTTTGTTTCCTAAAGAACAGAATTTATCATTGAACAAGGCTCCTAATTTCATAACTTGTATTGTGACTTGATACTGTTTTGTAATTCTATTAAGAAATATACTATAAAAATTTGTAATTCTCCAAAACAACCTGTATTGATTTTGTAAAATAAACAATTTATAAGATGAACATTTTTACTAGAATCCTTTTGAAGGGGCATCGATATTTTATTCATTTCAAAGAGAAAGAATTAAAAACTCATTTTTGTCTTTTTGTATTCTCAATAAAATGCTTTCTTACTATCTGAATAACAGACCTACACAAGTCACCTTCTAGGCAGAAGCCTTATTTCATTTCTAGGGTAAAATTACATTTCTCATATCATTCATCCTTTTTAGTGTACTTCAAAGGGCTGTGTTCTGCCAAAAAAAAAAGTCAAGGGCAAAATGGACCTTTAATTATTAACTAGGCCTTATATATAGTTCATAGTTGACCTGGCCTATCAAAGATTAGAAAATCCCAAAATTTTCCCCCCAAGAATATATCATCGGAATTGGAATTTCACAAACTTTGCTTTAAAACACTGCAAACATCCTTATAAGTTAAACTGACATTAAAATCATGTCATATAAATGTATTTTTTATCATAACCTAGAAGAGATTTATGATTTGTGATTTAAAGTATCTTTCCTTTGCCTCTCCATAGCCAGAGTCCTTCATATCTGATCTGAAATTAGCACCGCTTTTTCCCTCTTTGGTTAAACAAAATCTAAGTCACAGTATTTTAAAAGATTCAATTCAAAATATGCCTGTAGAAAGGTGAATGATGGCTTTTGTGTGGCCTTCATCAGAAGAGATGAGTTTATCAGATGTGTGAGTCATACTGTGAAATAGAGAAAATGGCTGTGTACCAGAGCAGGTGACTCAAAACACTGTAACCCTCGGTTTCCCCATCTTCAAGTTGGAAGTGGCACTAACCAGCTTACAGGTGATGTGATGTGGTGAGATGATTTGGGAACATACCCAACAGTACTTGGGACATTCTATTGTTGAATCTTTAATCTAGTATGGGCACACTGACAGTGAAGCATCGGAGGCGGGAGACATAAACAAAAGCCCACCTAGTGTTTATTCATGAAAACTCTTGACATGAGCTGTGCCACGTAATACCTGGAACAAAGCAGAGACATCCTGAGTGACAGGGTGACATGAGAGAAAGCAGAAGAGGACTAGTCACCAAAAAATGAAGACAGACCAGAAGTCATTGCAAAGATATTTTACCCAAATAAATATAGTTTCTTTTTTAACTTAATAAGTTTCTCTAAATATTGTTAAAGCTTGATAGTCTGAAGTACACAATATTAAAATCATATTATAGGGGTGCCAGGCACCCTCAGTCAGTTAAGGACTGATCTTGGCATTCAAGAGTTCGCGCCCCACATCCGGCTCTGTGTTGACAGCTCAGAGCCTGGAGCCTGCTTCAGATTCTGTGTCTCCCTTTCTCTCTGACCTTCCCTTGCTCAAGCTCTGTCTCTCTCTCTCTCTCTCTCTCAAAAATAAATAAACATTAAAAGACTTCTTTGAATAAAAACAGAAAATCATATTACAATGCATTTATTTTTTATTATTGCTCAGTGAAAGCAACAAAAAATATTGAAATCTCAATAATACTGCTATATTCGTAGAGAACTTCATATTAAAAACCAGCCATATGGTTTGATTTTTGTCACTCTTTCTAATGTCAATTGTCAAGGTATAGCATTGAGGTGATAAATTTAGGTTTAATGTGTAGCCTGACATTCAGTTTTGTAGACTTGAGTTTTAATGGTTCGGGCACCAAAAAAAAAAAAAAAAAACCAAAAACCATTCAGTATAGAAATAGTAAATAAATAGTTACTTACTAGCTATTACTAGGAAACTGTGAGCTATAATGAAAACTGCAACTGTTAGGGCAAAGGAGATTCACTGTTGTCATGGAAGCATGGCTTTATTACTTCCTGCCTTTCAACAGGTAAAATCAACTAATTCTCTGTGATTGTATGGAATGTAGATTCTTTAACAGTGTTTAATATATTTAACAATATTAACCTGCTAATGTGAATTAACATAAAATAGTTGTTATATATTTATACCATATATAATACAGTGTTAATTGTTATATTATTATACTATATGTAATATAGTATAAACTATGGTGTATATTATATATTATTATAGTATATTAACATACATGATGAACTGTTTTACATCAAATAATACCTCAAGGTTAATAATTAAGCCTTAGATGCAAAGATGAGTTAATTTTCTGATATGCATGTAGCAATCAATAGCCTACCATAATAACATACTGCACTGCATATATATAATGAAAGTCAAAGAATATAAGCAGGTAAGGTGAGGCAGTCACAAACCATAAATGGACCAAAGAATTATGAGGTAAAGGTAAAGCACCCCACCACTTTCCCTTGAGATGGAAAGAACAAAGCCTAACATACTTGCCATGCCAGGAAAATCTGTATGTCAAATATCTCGTCCCAATAACTACTTCTCTGCTCAGTAAGTTAAGTGCCAATTATTTGTTTTGAACACATGGACATTTTATATATATGACACTTATCATACTGATATCCTGAGTTTCAAAACTACATCTTTTATTGTACAAAAAATACTGTATGTATTCTCTTTATATTTCTAATATTAGAGTCCTCAAATTCTCAAACTTGCCTGTACATTATTGGTTCTCAATACCTACTGGGTGATATTTGGCAATGTCTGGAGACATTTTTTTTATTGTCACACTGTGTGGGACTGTCATGTATTGAGTAAAGACCATGGATGCCACTGAACAATGCATGAGACTGTCTGCCAAAATAACCATTTGGCTCCACATATAAATAGTTCCAAGCTTATGAAATACTGCTGCAGAATAAACAAGTAAAAATGAAACAAAACATCATCAACAACAGTAACAAAAGAAATCTTTTTTATTTTTTGGCATGGAGAATAGAATGAACAAGCTAATTTTTAGGTTAAACAACAATTATGTTGCCTTATTTTTTCCAGTAAAGCAATGAGTTCTACTTCTTTACTATTAGGGTTTAAGATTAAAGAGGAAAAACTTCACCATCAAAAGGAATAAATAGAAATGAGAAAATGAAAAATGACCAGGCCAGTGTCATGCATAGAAATGTGTGGCATCAAAAGAAACTGTGATACACTTTATTCTTTGAAAATTGTATGAAACTATTGCATTATTTTTTCAAGCTTCATTTGGGTTTAATTTTCTCTACATTTACAAGTTGGTATCTTGAGATTGTCAAAGTTTCACAAGGATGTGAAAGTTAGTTTGGTCCTTTATTTCACCCTCTGCTGAATCTATAGCTGCAAAATTCACTCTTCTTTATCAGGAGTAGTTCTTAGAGATATTACCATATTTATACAATGTTTAGATTTGGTAGCTGATGTAAATGATTACATTTTTCCTTACAACCACACTGACATTTATTTAGCATTGGATTCAGCTTTTCAGATTTATATAATCATATATGCTAACAGCTCAGAAGCTATAAAACCTCTTATACAAATCTCAAAGCAGGATATGTTAAACATAAATATTATTTTTAGAATCATACCATTGCAAATATGCTCAAGTGAAGAACTGGCTAGGAATTTGCTTTCATGTATTTTGAGAATCTCAAGATATATTTTTAGAAACTATAAAAAGCTACAGAAAGATTGTTGCCAGACACACCAAAAGAAGAAAAAAAAAGGAAAAAATTACTACTTTGAAAAGTTGCCATTGATAGTCACATATATATAAGCTCAAAATTGGGAACTACCTCTAAAATTATTCTCGGTTCAAAAATGTTACACGTCAATTTTCTCTGGCCTCTGATGTAAGTGTGAGCATTTTCTAGCATCTGCCTGTATGTTATTACAGTAGTTTCATGTGCCTTTGCATATGTTCACCAAATCTAAACTTTAATACATCAGAAAGACATAACTGCCTTTACAGCATTTTTGATCCCTTGAGCAATACATTGTCTCAAAGACATGATATTCCCACATCTGTGAATAACAATATAAGCCATATTAAAAT
>NC_043709.1:33938601-33969867 GCF_006229205.1 Suricata suricatta | reverse complement strand
GGTATCATGTAAGTGTTACTATTTGCTGTTGGCACATTACATTCCCTTCTGATGACCAGATGTGTCTTTTGGGCGTCAGTTCTCACAGGTCTGCATATTATTATTATTTTTTTTCCCCCAGTATACTGACTATGTTAATAGGTCAAAACCACAGGATTAGCAAGAGAATTATTCTGGACTATTTATTACACAATGAGAAGAAAAGAGAGAGAGAGAGAGAGAGAGAGAGAGAGAGAGAGAGATCTTTATTTTTCCACATAAATTGAAAACATCACCATATAGAGTAAAATATACAGACAGCTGAACTGAGATTTTTTAAATCTATTGACATAAGCCTAGAAAGGTTTTTGACATTTAATTATTATTATCTCCTACCCCCTGAAAATCCCTGCCCCCAACCTTAAAAAAAGTCCTACTTGGCCAGGGAAAGGTACAAAATGTGAGAATGAAAAAGTTAAGTCCCCCACACCCAAGAAAAAGTTAAGATCCACAGTAACCAAAACAATTTTAAATTTTCAAGTAGAATTTACCTGCTATGCACAAAATAAAAAACACTTGTTTTTAGATATCAGAAGTCACTTAGTTTTATGCTTGGATCTTTCCGTAAATAAGTTTTAAAAAGGAAAAAATATGTTTATTTTGCAGAAAAATGAGCCCTTTCCCTTCAATAGTCATCTAACTTTTTAAAAACTGATGTGGACTATGGTAACTAAATGGAATTTACCAGACATAAAAAGGAGGGCAGTATGTGGCCCTGGATTAAAAACTGGATTATAAAAACTCATTCAAAGCTTTGCTTTGTTTTGTTTTGTTTGTCTCTAAACAGGAACCAATAAAAAAAAGGTGTTGCTAATTGCAGAAGAATGTGAGGTCAAAGAAAGCTATTTGTGAAATAAGAGAAATCATAAATAGTTCATATGCTTATAGCAATAATCCAATGAAAGGAAGTAGATAATTAGGGTGAGATTAGGGAAAATTGCTGAAAAGATGTTCTTGGTTAACCAAGACAGTTCTGTTGCACCTGTGAAAAGCTCAGTCTCTGGGGAAGAGAGAGATTGATTACCTATTATAGGAACAAGAGGAAAGATGAAGGCATGAGCTTTAAGGAAAGACATTGGTAGCTGTGATAGTAGAAAGCCAAAGGTTTTCTCTTTTGTTTTATGTTTCCATGAAAGAGAAAGTACAGTCATCACTTGGGACCATGAAATACTGGATGTTGGAAGACAGAGAGATGCAGTTATTTGGGAGAGTGGCATAGTGAACGTACCAGGCAATGTTAGAGGAACACGTGCAGCATGAAAAACTGACATGAGGTTAATGAGCCTACATTCAGAATGATTCTTGTCAGCATGGCTGGATGGTTTTCAACAACCACAGTAAAAAATATGTGATGGATTACAATTTAGATAAAATATGCAGAACTCAAATAGGCAGATCCATGCTCAGAAAGATAGCCTTTGCCTTACCTCAAAGTAGTGGTGAGTAAATGCCATGCCTATTTATAATTGACGTTTAAAAATAGGTACATTATTTCCAAGATTTCTTGTTTTAACTAACAATGGATGACCATATACCATTAAGAAATACTTTGAATAAACAAAGTTCAGGAAAATTCAAGGTATATTGTTGGAAGCCATTTATGAACTCACTAAAGTTGAGAAAACTCCTTGTGAGGTAAAGCAGGTTTGCAAGGCCTCCCACTATCAGATGGTGACCCATATCCATCCCCACTCAATTATTTTTGCTTGAGCACCAATCCCCAAGGCACCTTGTTGACTGGTATCAGGAGTGACTTGTCCCCTTATCCTAAAATATGTTAATTGCTCCTTGTGAAGGAACTTATTGTAGGAATTTCTTCTTTTGTGATTATAGGAGCAAATATTACATTCCTGAGAAACCTGTTTTACTTCCCCTCAAGAAAACAGGATATTGAACCCTGCTTACAAAGAACTAACTTCTGCTCTTGCTATGCTAAACCACTGCCTTGTATTTAAATGCTGAAGATACTTCCCCATATGATAAGCATCTAAATCACCTACATCAATCACTATTGATAAAGATTATGCATGAGTCTTCTGCCAATCTATGTTCTGGGAAATTTTTACATGTCAAAGAATTTGTTATTAGAAATCATTGTCTAAGGCAAATGCCACTTCTGTCCTGGCCCCATACATTTTTTCCATAAATAAAGCTGAATCTCTGGTAAGTGCAGAGATGTCTGCCTGGTGGTCAAAAAGAAACTCGTGGCTCTCTCACTCTCTCACCAACACTGTCCATCCTTAAGGGAACCCTGGACCTGCTGGAGCAGGACTCTGGCAGTATATAAGTTTAAGTTCCAGGAATTAATGAGTAATCAGATAAGAAGCATCTTATACTGCCAACAGACCATAAGAAGCCATATTTTAGCTATTATATTATATTATTATATTATTTAGATTATAATTGTAAGACAAATCAGAATAAGCTTAATAAGAGACATATTGGGAAAACTACTTAAAAACTCAGTAACAAAACTAAATATAATGTCAGGTGGATAAAATTTTCCATAGTGTAAACACTGTTTTACAAAATAGCAACATCTTTCCTCAAAATTTTCATGAAATTCTACTGAAATTTCCAATTGTGTTTTAGTTTTTTAAAAAATTGTTGTGGTAAAATATATGCAACAAAATATGTGCTGCTTTAACCATTTTTAAGTGTAAATTTCTATGGTTAAGTCCATTCACACTGCTCTATTACTATCACCACCATTCATATCCAGAACCTTTACCATTTTCCTTAACTGAACGTCTCCTTAAATAATGCCTGCCCATTCTCCCTTCCCCGAAGTCCCTAGAAACTACCATTCTATTTTCTGTCTCTGATCTTGATTACTCTGGGAATTTCATATAAGTGAAATCATTCAACATTTGTCCTTTTGTGATTAACATAAGGCTTAAAAGTCATTTCATGTGACAGAATTTCCATCCTTTTTACAACTGACTAATATTTCATTGTATGTATATATATCCCATTTTCTTTGTATATTCATCTGTTGATGGACACTTGGGTTGTTTCCATCTAGTGGCTATTGTGAATAATGTTGCTTGCTACAAACATGGATGTACAATTATCTGTTAGAATGTTTGCTTTCATTTCTTTTGAATAAAGACTCCAAATTATAATTGGCAATTGAATTTTTGAACATTAGGAAATAGTTCTAGTCTTAATCTGGAATAATTAAGAAGCAAGAACGTATACACAAAAAAGTTTTGAAAAATAAAGGTAATATCAAAAACTGGAAATAATGTTAAAACATATTATAGAACAATAATTAATAATATATATTTAAATGTAGCAGAATCAATATCCTAGAAATAGAACATAAGCTTTCTTATTTATTTATTTATTTATTTATTTATTTATTTATTTATTTATTTATTTTTGAAAGACAGAGAGAGACAGCTCATGAGCAGGGGAGGGCAGAGAGAGAGGGACACACAGCATCAGAAGCAGGCTCCAGGCTTTGAGCTGTCAGCACCCAGCCTGACGCGAGGCTTGAACCCTGGAACTGTGAGATCATGACCTGAGCCAAAGTCGGAGGTTCAACCGACTGAGCCAACCAGGTGCCCCAAATAAAGTAATTTTTAAAGCATGTTCACGAGGCGCCTGAGTGGCTCCATCAGTTAAGCGTCTGACTTCGGCTGAGATCATGATCTCACAGTTTGTGGGTTCGAGCCCCGCATAGGACTCTGTGCTGACAGCTCAGAGCCTGAAGCCTGCTTCCAATGCTGTGTCTCCCTCTCTCTCTGCCCCTCCCTGCTCATGCTCTGAATCTGTCTCAAAAATAAATAAAACATTAAACATTTTTTTAAAAAATTACTTTATTTGCCAGTAGGAAATAAAACCAAACCACTTCACGACCACCAGGATGATGATGATGATGATGATGATGATGATGATGATGATGATAACAACAACAACAACAACAATAATAGGCATTGGCATAAATGCAGAGATATTAGAAACTTCATACAGTATTTGTAGAAAGGTAAAATGGTGCAACCATGTCCGGTCCCGCCCTACACAACCACTTTTAAAAACTGTCTAATGCCTCTGTAAAAAGTTTAAAATAGTTACCTACCATATGACCCTTCAATTCTACTTATGGGTATGTTTCAAGGCTAATGAAAACATACTTCCTCCCAAAAAGTTGTACAGGAATGTCCATAGAAACATTATACTAGTAGCCAAAAAAGTAAAAAAAAAAGCCAAATGTTCATCAACTGATGAATAGATTAATTGCAGTATATTTATACAATGAAGTAAGACAATAAAAAGTAATGACATACTGATACATGCTACAACACAGAGGATGCTTTGAAATATTCTGATAAATTAAAGAAGACAATCAAAAGGACAACATACTGTACAAAATTTTTATATGAAATAATCAGAATAGGTCAATTTACAGTGATACAAATAGGTTAGTGGTTACGAAGGGTTAGTTGAGGTTTGGGGAAAATAAAAAGCAACTGCTGCTGAACAGTATGTGGTTTCTTGTTGGGTAGGGTAGTGAAAATGCTTTATTGATTGTGGTGTTGGTTGTACAACACTATAAATATATTCAAAACCTTGGAATTGTGCATGTTAAATAGGTGAATTGATTGGTATGTGAGTTATAGCACAATAAAGCTGTTATCTAAAAATAACTTTAATATTTAACAAATGAAATACCTAGTCAAAAGGAAAAGGTCAGATTATATAAATATTCCCTGAGTAATTTTTTTTACTTCAAATAAGCATTATTTTGAACTGTTCCCATTCATGAACACAAATAGATGCCTATGAGATGTTAGACTGCATATGAAGTGAAGGAAAATCTATGTGATTGGGAAACATTCACGAAATTACTATATAGGAAAAAAACCACAAAGAAAATTATCAATAATTTGACCATATGGAATTTATAAAAGTCTTCTTTGAAGCACTATAGTAACATATATCAAGAAACTTGTAATCATTTATATCATATTGTCCCAATAATTCTACTTCTATTTATACATTCTAATACAAGAATATGAATTATAATCACAAATATATGCAAACTATTTTTCAGTATTTTTAAGGTAATGGTGAAAGAGTGAAAACAATGAGCTTATCCATGTGTTACTTAAGTAAATTACAGATATTTCTTAAACAGATTACTATATAGCTACTGCAATTCATACTTAAGTTTGAGAAATGGGATAAAGCTGACTTTTTAATAAGTGGAAAAATACATTCTTGTATATAAATTGGTACTCCAGTATATTGAAAAGATAAAAAATCAGAGGAAAATGAGAAATCAATGGTGACTGACTTTGATTAATGAGCTTTAGCTCAATTTCCCTTTATTCTATTTCCTGTTGTTTCCAAGTTTTTACAATAAACATATTTAAATAAATCATTGGAACAATTTTCATTATTCAATGTAAATTTTTAAAATTGTTTTAACTAAAGTCATGCAAGTATATGGTAAAGGTATATGATACTGATGTAATTTTATTAGAAAAATCTTATTTTTAGGCAGCAGTTTATAAGAAAAGATGAAAAAGATCATCAGGGGCTTCCTCAATAGGTTTAAAAATGTTTTATATAATTTTTAAAAATTATGTCTCATTTTCTAAAAGTTTTTTAAAAAACAACTATATATTTTCATAATTTTACCATAAATTGATAACTTTACTTAGAAAAAGTAAAATAAATGCTTAGTTTATGGTAGGACATAAAACAATATGGATGAATGATTTATTTTTTTTTCTACATGCTTTCCCTTAATTCCTAGAAAGGCCTCACTTCTGAGATGTATGTTGCCTAGGTTTCTACGATGTGAATGATTGTATCTAATTATTTGCTATGAAAAGAGTTCTGTGACCTAGGAATAAAATAGTCACAGGGCAAAGTTATAGGTAGAGGCATAAAGGAGAGAAATAGCAAGGAAATTAAGGTAGATAAATGTATCAGAGTCTATATGCAATAAGGCCAAATGGTTAATCAAAGGAAGATATGTGAGTGCCCAAAACAAACCTTATCTGCTCCACAGTTTCACCCTGATTTATTTAATTTAATACAGATTTGTTATGCAAAGATTGTTGTTATAGTACCTATGAATAAGTATAATGGATGGAAGCATAAAATATTTGGAATGTCAATTAGTAAAAGAAAATGATCATAACCTAAAATTACCATATATTTGACACAGATGATACTTATAATGATTTTTTAATATTTCATAACATTACATATACATATATACACACACACAGTTTGAAGTATAATTAACATAGTGTTATGTTATTTTCCAGTGTACAACATAAAGATTAAATAATTCTGTACATTATTCAGCACTCACCATGGTAAGTGTAATCACCATCTGTCTTCAGATGTTATTATTTTTGACTATATTCCCTATGCTAAAATTTTCATCTCTGTGAGTTATTTATTTTATAAGTGAAAGTGTGCACCTGTTAACTCACTTTTCTACTAATCCACTAATCTATATCACCCACCTACCCCTACCAACCTCCCATCTGGCAATCCCCAGTTTATTTTCTGCATTTAAGAATATTTTTATTTGTTTTTTTTTAGATTCCACATAAAAGTGAAATTATATGGTATTTGCCTTTCTGTGTCTGACTTATTTCATTTAGCATAATACCCTCTAGCTCAATCTATGCCATTGTAACTGGAAAGATCACGTTCTTTTTTATGGCAGAGTAATATTCTTGTGTGTGTGTGTGTGTGTAGTGGATTATGGGATCATATGGCATATCTATTTTTAATTTTTTGAGAAAACTCCATAATGTTTTCCATGTGACTGCACCAATTTATATTTCCTCAATAGTTCAATTTATATTGCCACCACATTTGTCAATGCTTATTATTTCTCGTCTTTTTTATTTTACTTTTTCTGACAGATGTAAAGTGATTTCTCATTGAGGTATTGAAGTACATTTCCTGATGACTAGTAAAACTGAGCCTCTTTTCATGTGTTTGTTGGCCATCTGTATATCTTATTTGGAGAACTGTCTATTTAGGTACTCTATTTTTCAATTGGATAGTTTGCTTTTTGGTGTTGAGTTGTATTCGTTTTGCATATTAGCTGTATTATTAGTTGTATATTAATTGCTGGAAGGATACATCATTTGCAAATATCTTCTCCCATTCAGTGGATTGCCAATATTCTATTCTATTCTATCCTACAGACTATTCTATTCTATTGATCTGTATGTATATTTTTGTGCCACTCCCATACTATATTGATTACTACAGTTTACTAATGCTCCCTTGACATCTGTTATCTTGAAAACAAAATCTCCAGCTTTGGTCTTTTTTTTCCCCCAGGCTGCTTTAGCTGTTGAGGGTCTTTTGGGGTTCCACACAAATTTTAGGATTATTTGTTCTAGTTCTGTGAAAAATGCTGTTGGTGATTTGATAGGGATTAAATTTATTCTGTAGATCACTTTGGGTAGAATGGACATTTTAACAATGTTAATTCTTCCAACTCATGAACATGAAATATCTTTTCATTTTTGTGTCACCCTCAATTTCTTTCATAAATGTTTTATTGTTTTCTGAGTATAAGTCTTTCAACTCCTTGGTTAAATTTATTCCTAGGTATTTTATTCTTTTTGTTGCAGTTGTAAATGGAGTTTTTTTTTTTTAAATTCTCTTTCTACTATTTCATTCCTAGCATACAAAAATGCAACAATTTCTGTATATTAATTTTGCATCCTGCAACCTGACTGAATTCATTTATCAGTTATACTTATTTGGTGGAGCCTTAAGGGCTTTCCATATATAGTGTCATGTCATCTGCAAATAGTAAGTTTTACTTCTTCATTACTGATTTTGATGTCTTTTATTTTCTTTTTCTTTTTTTTTTTTTCTGACTGCTGTAGCTAGAACTTCTAGTGCTATCTTGAATGTAAGTTATGAGAATGGGCATCCTTATCTTATTCCTGATCTTAGAAAAAGAACTCTTAGTTTTTTGCTACTAAATTGGATATTAGTTGAGGCTTTCTCATATATGGCCTTTATTATATGGAGGTATATTTCCTTAAATTCGCCTTGTTGAGAGTTTTATCATAAATGGATTTGTACTTTGTCAAATGCTTTTTTTCATTTATTGAGGTGATCATGTGGTTTTTATCCTTTCTTTTGTTGATATGACATATCACATCAATTAATTTGTGAATTCTTAACTACCCTTGTATCCCTGGAATAAATTATACTTGATTATGGTAAGTAATTTCTTTTAATGTATTGTTGAATTCAGTTTGCTAGTACTCTGTTGAGAATTTTTGAATCTATGTTTCTCAGTCATACTGGCCTATAGTTCTCTTTTATAGTAGAACCTTTACCTGGTTTTGATATCAAGGTAATGCTCATAGAGTGAATCCTCATAGAATGAATTTGGAAGTTTTCCTTCCTTTTCCCACTTCTGTAATCGTTTGAGAAGAATAGGTATTAGCCCTTTGTTAAATGTTTGGCAGAATTTCTTATGAAGCCCTCTGTTCCTGGGCTTTTCTTTGCTGGGAGTTTTTAAATTACTGATTCAATTTCATTGCTGGTAACTGATCTGCTCAAATTTTCTATTTCTTCCTGTTTTACTTTGGGTAGGTTATATGTTTCTAGGAAATATCCATTTTTTCTAGATTGTCCAAATTTTGGCAAATAATTTTTCATATTTTTTATTATCACTTTGTATTTCTGTGGTGTTGGGTATTATTTTTCCTCCTTCCTTTCTGATTTTGAATCCTATCTCTTTTTATGTTGATGTTTCTGGCTAAAGCTTTATCAGTTTTGATTATCTTTTCAAAGAATCATATTCTAGTTTCATTAATCTTTTTTTATGTTTTTTTCTCTTTTTTTGTCACTATATTGTTTATTTCAGTTTTAATCTTTATTAGTTCCCATCTACTAATTTTTGGCTTTGTTTTCTCTTCTTTTTCTAGCTCCTTAATGTGTAAAGTTAGGTTGTTTATTTAAGATTGCTTTCCTGTTTCTTCATGTAGGCCTGTATTGTTATAAACTTCCTTCTTTCAACTTCTTTTGCTACATCTCTATAATTTTAGACCATTGTCTAAATTTTCATATTCATTTGTCTCCATGTATTTCTTAATTTCCCCTTTGATTTCTTGGTTGACTAATTCTTTGGTTAGTAGCATGTTGTTTAGTGTCCATGTATTTGTGTTCTTTCTAGATTTTTTCTTATAATTCATTTTTCTACTTTCATTGTGGGCAGGAAAGATGCCTATTATCATCATTTTAATTAAGTGGGTGCATTATATCCACTAGTTTTATGTTCCCTTAAGAGATTCTCCCAAGGTTCCTTGGAATAGTGTAATAAACAATGGAGGTCTTCTTTCAGTCTTGATTTTAGAAAACTGAGTTTACCAATCCTTCACTTAAATGGCTAACCACATGGGCAAAATGTAGACAACTGGAAAAATTGAGTGAGTGGATTTTTATGTATATTAAAGTCTAATGTCAATGTGTATATAGATGGAGTTTGATTGGAGGTAGACAATAATTCTGTTTATTTTTTAAGAAAATTTAACATTTAATTTATTATTTTGAGAGAGAAGAGAGAGAGAGTAAGCATGTGAGCATGTACATGCACACAAGTTGGGGAGGGGCAGCGAGAGGGAGGCAGGGGATCTGAAGCAGGCTTGGCACTGTGAGCAAAGAGCCCAATGTGGGGCTAGAACTCACCAACGGTGAGATCATGACACAAGCCGAAATTAAGAGTCACTGCTTAAGCTACTGAGCCACCTCAGTGCCCCAACAATGATTATGTTTTTAATATACTTCAAACACGAGTGCCAAAACAATAAGGTGGTTTAACAACTTGCCAATCTACGTCAAAATAACTATGAAGAACACTATGATTTTGAGGTAATACAATATCTCAGGAAGAAAGGCAGAAGAAGGAGATATGTGTTTCCATCCCTATGGAGCTCTTAAACATCCAATTACACTATCTCCTACTAGGATGATAAGGATACAAAACAAAACAAAACAAAACAAAACAAAACAATGTCTGATCTGTATAATTTACAATCAAATGTTAACAAACGTTCAATAGCCAGAAAGAAAATCAGATAAAATATGAACACAACATAATACCATATGGCAAATGTACTTAACTGCACAGATGGCTCACAGAAACTTACTGAAGTTGGAGATTTACTATACTCACATAAGTTAGGGTATATAAATTTCAGCAATACAAAAGAGGAAATTAAACAAAAATATGAACAAAAAAGGTGTATAAAAACATGCCACCATAAAACAGATGAAAGTGGATGTGCATCAGAATAATATAATGATTTGAAAACATTTTATTTTAAATTAATGGCAACTCACATCTCATGACTTACAGATGAGAACACTGAAGCCATATTATAGGTGATAGCAAATGAAGATTTATGGACAATTAATCAATTCACATTTTTAAACTGATAAAGTGATACAACATGGTAATAGTTTAAGAATAGTTTAAGGGTAATACAGATTTATTTTAGTAACATTGGATATATTACTCTGAGTATGTGATAGAAATTTTATTGTCTTAAACACAGTTGTCTTTTTATATTAATTAATTGTCTTATGAAATGAATAAATACATTCTATTTAAGATGATAAAGCAGTACAAAAAGTCCCTAATGAAGATCACAGGTAATATTCTAGTGATTAATGAGGCAGTTAGGCACACAGGCCTATTTAAAGTCCTATGATGAAAAGTAACTATATAGTCTTTTTTTTAATCTACTGAAAGTGATGTGGTGCATCCCATCTGCTTTGCCAATTGCATTGTCAATTTAAAATCATATTCAATATGTATTCAAGCATTCCTATTTAACAGTTCTTTAGCTAACAAATGTCTCTAAAATATAATGTTGTTTTTGTACAAAGTAAAATTGAAACTAACTCATTATGTAGTCAATGCACATAAAACCAGACCCTAACTGCAGAAAAGGTTGATATATAATTGTAATATTTTATTTGTTTAAAATAGATAATTTATTTAATAGAAATGCATGCTCATAAGAAATTAAATAGTACAGGAGTGCCTGAGTGGCTCAGGTCATGATCTCACGGTTGGTGGGCTTGAGCCCTGTGTTGTGCTCTGTGCTGGCATGCTTGCTCGGAGCCTGCCTTAGATTCTGTTTCCTTCTCTCTCTGCCCCTCCCCTACTTATGCTCTGTCTCTCTCTGTCTCTCAAAAATGAATAAATGTAAAAAAAAAAGAAATTAAACAGTACAGAGGTGTATTAAGAGAAAAACAATAATCACTTTCTGAACTCACCTTTCTCACCCACCTCACCATTTCCACCTCCCATAGGTAACAACTGCTCACCCTATTTTATGAATACTTTGAGAAGTTTTCTATTCACAAGAAAAATCAGCATGTATGTGTGCATTTGGGTGCATACAAATATATATACACTTGCCTTGATAAAAATTATTCATATATACATATATAATTATATATAAATGCACATATGTATACTGAAAATATAAAAGTCATATATATAATTATTTTCAATTTCTATGTTTTGTTGTACCCTATAGTTATACCATAATTGGTTTTACATAATTGGACTTAGACCCAATTTTGCAGTATTATAAATAATGCTGCAATGAACATCTTGGTATAAATATCTGTGATAATTGTGTTACTCCAATTGTAAAGTGATTAAAATGGCATTTATTCATCAAATATTATGCACTTATAAATATTTTATATACACTGCCAAGCTGCCTTCCAAAATGACTGACCCAATTTATATTCTTATCATTTTCCAACACCTGTACAGTTTTCTCTGCTTCCATTCTCCAATTTTCCATATGATACAGTGTAAATCTGTCACTTCTCTGCTTAAAATGTCCCAATACCTTTCTACTTTATTTGTGGGGGCGGTTCAAAGAAAGCCACAGATTGGGTGGCTTAAAAATATACATTTATTTTCTTATAGTTTTGGAGGCTGGAGGTTTAAGATCAAGGTCTGGCAATGTTGGTTTCTGGTGACATCTCTCTTCCTGGCTAGTGGAACGCCATCTTTTCATTGTGTCCTCATAGACTTTCTTCAGGGTGTGCATGAGAGATCTTTGCTGTCTTTCCTTTTCTTAAAACAATAGTAATCTTATCAGATTAGAGCCCACCCTTAAAATCTCACTGAAACTTAATGACCTTCTTAACGTACAGTTATAAAATAAGTCATGAAGATTTAATATACAGCATGGTGACTATAATTAAAAATACTCTTGTACACTTGAAAGTTGCTTAGAAAGTAGAACTTAAAAGTTCTCATTAAAAGAAAAAAAATTTAGCTATGTGTGGTGATGGATGTTAACTAAACCTATGGTGGCAGTCATTTCACAATATATACATATATCAAATAATTATATTGTATAACTAAAACTAATACAATATTATCTGTATTATATCTCAATAGAAAAATTAACTAGAACAAATACAATCTCACTCTCCGGAGGCCCATACTGTGAAAATGCCTAAGCCACAAGGAAAGACCACAGGCAGTCATTCCAGTTAATAGTTCCAGCTAAGTCTAGCCTTCACGTATTCCCAGCCCAGGCATCAGACAAGTGAGTGAAGAAATCTACAGATGATTTTGGACCACAGCCATTAACACTTCCTCCCTGCTATCAGAGACTTGCCAGCGAGACCACAGACATTAAAATCAGAGATAAGCCATCTCTGCTGTATCCTGTCCAAATTCCTGACCCAGATGATCCATGAGGATAATAAAATAGTTATCATTTTATGGCACACAATTTTGGGGTGGTTTGTTATACGTCAATAGATAATTAGAATGCTTTGAATATAGTCACATTTTATTTTTTAACCAAAATTATTTTATATCACTGAAAATGATTATTAGTTAAACAAGTGATAGAAAATGCAAAAGTAGAAGAAAAAAAAGTTTAAGCAGAACATGTAGAAAGAAGGACTTCCAGTATGGCAGCATGAGAAAATTGGCAATCCTTATCTATAATAAAACAAGTATCTATTTCTACTTCAAGGAAAATGGAATAGATATATTTTCTATATTCCTGTCAGCAAACAGTAAGTACAACTAAAAACTCTGAACATATCCACACCTAAATCTATATCTGTCTAATCTATTCACATACATACATACAGGCCTAAAAGTGAGATGACTTGCAGAACATTATGTATGCTGCCACCACTCTTTGGGCATTTGACTTTGCATATTTAAATATCAGGGCAATAACTACATGATCCAAGGGTTTCTAGTCCTGTTTTGATGAATGAGTTACCAAAATATAGCTATGAGTTTTACTTCTGCATTTCATTAGGATTTTATCCTTTGATTTTGATTTTATAATTTCTTACTCTGTTTTTATCAAAGTGTGGGTTCCTCAAAGGACACAACGGCAGAGGAATACCATTATTTGAAATTCATTGGCCAGCAAATATTCAAAAGGTGATAAAGGAGAAAAAATATAAAAGTCAGCAAAACAAAATTCAGATATGGTTTTGATGTTAAATCGACATTTTTCATATCTTCGATGTGTTGTAATTAGCCCTTTTTTCTCTCTTCTCTTTTCCTCCCTCTCTTCACCTTCTTCCCTCTCCACTAACCCCTTTCCTCCTCTTCTTCTTCCCCTTTCCTATCTTCTCTTTCTTTATTGTTGTATGTATTATTTAATGTAGACTATTTCATATGAATTTCATATTACCATTTGCTAAAGACTTCCTCTTCACTGGAAATGAACATATGTCACCTTATTTAACTTAACCTTAAAACACATTAAGTTTGTAACCTAAAAATTTAGAGAGAGACAGAGAGAAAGAGAGAGTGTGTTTGCACATTAAGACCTTGATGTTGTGTCATAATGCTCTATATCCACTATTTCATTTCGTCTTTGCAGGAATCCCATGAAGTAGGTTCTCTTCTCATCTATTTTGGAGGAAACTGAGCCCATCAATGGATGAGTAAACATGATTCCTGTGGTGAGTTACATAACTGGGATGCCGTTTTAGTTTTGTTTTATTTCACTATTCTAGTTCTTAATTACTGCAATTCTCTCCTGCATTTCACTAAAAGAAGGTTTAGCATTTTCGTCAACCTAATTTCAAAGAAGTCACACAGTAAGTTGACAAAGCTAGCTAGAACTTCAGGTTAATACTGAAAATTAGTTCTTCAGAACATGTTATATCAATTCCTTGACTACCAAAAAGGCACCATAAGATTTAAAAGTGTCATGTATACTTTGTACTATGAGAGGTAGATAGTCTGATTGTGAAGACTGGCAGATACAAGTGATTTCACAGATTATCGGAGTGAATTCCTAAGTAGTTGCATTTTAATCATCTCTGGCATGGACTTTTGATTAAAAGTCCTTTATTGACACAGTGTGTGGCTGATAAGATTTGTAGAGCATTCTTGGTATAATACTAGGAAGATATCCTGTTTTAGTCCTATCTATTATTTACTCATCTCTATATCTTATTATACTTATAGAAAATAGCTTATTTGAGGAATAGAATGAACTCTAAAGACAAATTATAAGATAAAAACAGAGAGGGAGGGAGACCATAAGAGACTCTTTAATACAGAGAACAAACAGGGTTGCTGGAGGGAAGGTGGGTAGGGGGATGGGTTAAATGGGTGATGGACATTAAGGAGAGCACTTGTTGGGTGTCATTTGTAGGAGATGAATCATTGGGTTCTACTCCTGAAGCCAAGATTACATTGTATGTTAACTGACTTGAATTTAAATAAAAAAATAAGTTTAAAATTATATATAAATTATATTCAGGTGAAGATTCACTCAGGTAAAGATTAAGAGTGAAGTAAAAAGTCAATAATCCAGTAATTATAATTTTTGAATTGCACCCCTATCCCATCCTGGTCTTGATTTCCCTTGGACTCATTAGTTATTTCAAAAAATGTATTTATTAAGTACCTTTTGAGATACACCAGTGAATAAAAAAAGGTAAATTAGTGAATAAAAGAACAAAGAAATGAAATTGTTATTCTAGAAAGTTTGACAAGTAATAATCAATAAGTAGAAAAAATATAATTAGTGCATTAGAAATGAGAAGTATAAGTGAAAAGAATAAATAGCAAGTGGTACACAATGGGATGGAAGTCAAAGTAAACATTGTGGTAGGAAACTAACCACAATTTAAAAAATATAACACTTTACATGGATCACTTTCAGACAAGTTCTTATCACAGAGCCTTTGGAACTTGGGGAATTCTTTGGGTCAATGTCAAACACGATTGCTATTTCACTGATAAACCCCAGATTTTGGCTAAAGACTATAAAGAACATACCTGTGAGGAGGATCTATAAGAATATAAAAGCCTGAAAAAAAAAAAAGACAACTTCCATTGGGTGCTAATTATTCAGCATTGTGCAAAGTTCTGTGAGTTATTTTTAAGAAATACTTGAAACAATCCTAATGACATAGGCAAATGGTATTCCCATTTTTCAGAGGAATAAAAGGGGATCTAGGCAATTAATGGGTTACCCAAGGCTAGAAATGTAACATGTAGAAGAGAACGTTTTCTCAGCCATAACTGCTGAGACCAAGTTTTTAACTACTATTGCTATAATCAATTCATCTAGATGGGTATGTATCTTTATACTTCCGAATCTCTAAGAGACTCAAGTAAAAGAAAAATTATTCAGATCTCCATCCAATTATATCAATGTAAAGCAAATGTGGTCATATGTGTTCTAGCAGAAAAAGTGTAGAGGTAAAAGTTGTAGGGCACTTTGTCTTGGATCTTCCTTCCATAATATGGCGGTAGAAGTTACTGAGGCAGTCATGGAACCAGAGTGGCTGTGGGGTGGAAGTTGTAAAAGGTCCTTTCTCTCTGAGTACTTCTTTGGGTTTGTTTGTTTGTTTTATCATTGAGGAATAATTCTTTTCTTTTTAATAGAATAATTTGTGTCTCTGTCCATGTGGATGTTTAATTATATAGCTTATGTATGCTGAAGGTGAGTTATCTATTTTTCTTTCTCTCACTAATTCCTGATAACTCTTTTAATGTAATGATACTTCAAATTTATATATAGCAAGGATTTGACTTAGCAAGCAGGCTAAAAATAGAAATTCAAAGTTGCTTGCATAGGAAAGAAAATGATAATTTATATGAAACACAAGGATGTATTTGTTAAAAGATATGGTCTCCCCCTGATGTATGCATTTTCCTAGATTAGAGTGTGCACATAAAATGGATTCTCAAATAACAGGTTAAAATCTGGTTTACCTGAAAATTTGATGGTATATTCAAGGTGTTTGGGGAAACATCTTATACAGACAAATCATCTCACTTTGTCATTCATTAAAATCCATGTGTTGGAGAAACAAAAAGCTATTGTCATTAGAATTTCTCAAAACAAAATTATTAGTATGTGAAAATATTTAATAATGAAGGAAATGCTCTCAGAAGTTAAAACTGCCCCACTCCATTTTTTTTCTCAGGCCCAGAAACAGTAGGGTAGTGCAATGAAAAGGAAGGATTGCTCTTTATATCATAAAACATTTTTCAAGATGCATTTATTTACTATCAAACCATACTTTTTATAATCAATGAGTGTCATAGTATAACATTTTTATTGTTTTAGCTGTAGTTGTTCCTTGTTTTAAAAATGTGTTTAGGAGTTTAATTTTTGCCTAAATGACTTTCTGAATATTTCATAAGTATGCACAGGACACTCTTAAAAAGATGTATCAGGATGTATAATGGAGTGAGAGGAATCTTTTTATTTTTCGTTCACCCTGCCTAAATTTTGAATTTAAAAATATATATTTACTACAAAATGTGATCCCTTCACCAAAAGTAAAAGGCTTTCTGAATGGAAAACATAACTTTGGCCTGCATTTGTATTTTATTCTATGCAAAAGATCGTCACTACCATGGCTGCTAAGAGTTCCTTAACAAGAAGAATATATTTAAGATGTTTTTTATTATTAGAAACATCTCTGGTGCTGAAGATTCTCCTGGTTGAGGATATAAAGCTTCTCAGCACCTTTGACAATGACATAAGCGTGCTGTTCTTCATGCTCTTGGCCCTTCACGGCTAGAACATATGCTTTGACATGTGTTTCTATAAATACGGTGAGCTGTTCTGTTATCTACTCTGGTGTCTTTTAAAAAAGCTCATAGTATATAAAAAGAATTTAATCTGGGTTGGAGATTTTTTGGTCTTTTTTTTTTTTTGGATTAAGCATCAAAATCTCCTACCCATATTGTCCATCTTGCCAGCTCACTCTTTATACAAATTTGTACAATTTGAACAATCCTTCAACTCCATCAAGAATTAAAATCCATTAGTTTTAGCATACTTTCACTTTTTTCAAGTGAAAAGTGAAAAATTCCCTCCTTTCCAGAATAAATCATATTCATTTATTTTATGCATCAAATACATATTCCTGCAGTCACTCTCAACTCCTTTACCTTTTACTTGAAAAGCCTGTTTAATTTAAATATATATTTTGTACCTCCTTGTTATGGGCCAACAGGATATAGCTGGAGAGCACTATATAATCATACTGACTTTCTTATATTAAATTTCCATATGTCAAGTCAACTCTTCCTGTTTGTGCATTCACATTGTATTTTCATAGAGGGTACTATCTGACCTCGACTTTTTATGCAACCTTATAACACCTCCAACTTTAGGACTCTTGTCCCAGGAATAAGTGGTATTTGCTAAAAATATTTGTTGATGAATGAACTATATGGTGACCATATTGAATTTGTTTTTATCTTTCACATCGAATTATCAAAAAGAAGAAATAAATGACTTTTTGAAACTATGTTCTTTTCCTCCTTTTTTTTTTTTTTTAGTGTTTTTGATGAAGACCATAATGCAGGCTGCAGACCAAACACAAGCAGCATACCCTCTATCACTGCCCTACCACTTGTCTCTGCTCTAGGTAAACATTCCTCAGGCATTCCTGGCTGCCCAAGAACAGAGGAAAGGACAGAAAACAAACGGTTAAACTGATAGTGTCTCCATCGGTTTATAAATATCTTAGTAACACTGTAAGAAAAGGGCAATCTTCTCAATAGCCAAATCTCCAGGAACTCCCTACTGTCTTAAGGATAATGCTTTGCTAGAGGGGAAAACAACCTTAGTTTACATAGCTAAACCTCAGTAATCTGTGACCCTTCCTTAGCAGGTGGAAACCCCTGTAAGAAACTTGCTCTTGACTTTGCCTCCCCAGCTCCACGGCACATGAGCAGTCACACCTCACAACCCCAGTGCAGCTCTCTCTGCCCACAGACCCTGTCCGTGCACGTTAATAAAATCGCCATTTTGCACCAAAGATATCTTCAAGAATTCTTTCTTGGTTGTTGGCTCAGAACTCTATAATCACTCCAAAACCTCATAATTTTTTAACTGTTTTTTTTTCTTTTTTAAACTTATAAATTATCTTCTTAGGATTTAATTCAGCCTGGTTTATCTTCTTACTCTGTTGTTTTGTTTTTGTTTTATGTTTAAAAACCAATAGTTCTAATTCTGCTTTCTTACTTTTCTTCAAGATAAAACAATACTCAGTGTAAATCGCAAAATAGTCCCCAATAAAATAATATGTACTATTCAGATGTAGACAAAATTTTCTTTTACCTTTGTGTTTAATATGCCATAATGATGAGGGAGAATGGGGGAAGCTAAGGGCAAAGTACTTGCTAACAGCAACCCATCCACCAGGTGGGATATGTGTGACATTCCTTAGACACTCCTGGCTACCCAACAGTAGGATTTAAGGAAAGGGGATTAAGTACTCAGGAAACTAAGGCAAATGAAAAATTAAATTCCCCACTGCCTACAGCCCACTTACAAGTCCTTGAAACCAACAGTGACCTCCCTCTAAGAGCTCAGCTGCCTGGATAATGAGACTTTGTTATGGGCAAAAGGGAATCTTAGCTTAACAGGATCTCAACCTTGAGTTTCCTGTAGGTTTACTTTAACATATAAAATTTTCTTTGGAAACTTCCTTTATCTCAAGTGCCCTGAGTTACATGCTGGCAATCATACTCCTAGTTTATGGTCCCCTGATATACATCTGAAAGGGTCTCATGACTGAGGTTTTACTAAACAGTAATAAATGGCATTTTCCTAACAACACCTAAATTCTCAAGGTCCTGGAAACCTTGTTTCCAAAATTCCTTTAAGACTTAGTTTATCCCTAACCCCTTCCCAACCTGAGGGTATATAATCAGTTATCCATCAGGACCCTAGTGCAGCTCTTTCTGCCCCTGGGTCCTGTCCCCATGCTTTAACTTTTTCAAGAATTCTTTCTTAGCCATCAGTCCAGACCACCTCATCATCACCCCAAAAGCCCATCAATAGTGTGCTACAAAGTTTGAAAATGCCTCAATAATCTCCAATTTATATACTTTGCTTTAAAAAAATTGCTGGATTTCATATATTTCATGCCCTATCAAAGCAGTAGTTTTCATATTACATTACTTTATTTGTTGAAAGTTATACTTATCAGGTGCTGTTAACTTGTTATTAAGTTCAAGAGACCACTATAATAAAACAAAGCAAATTACATTATCAAATATTTCTGTGCATACCACACACACAAAAGTTACATAACATGACTTTAAAGCATCATGGTATATTTTACAGTAAAGGTAACAACTTTAAAAAGGAACTGAATCAAACACAATATATAAAACTATGAGAAAGTAAAAATGAAATTGTCATTTTATTCATGTCATATTTACTCAACACTGAGATGTTTTGGTTACAGGCATGGTTGCTATAACTCAAAGGGGAGCAGTACTAAATCTTAGAGGAGTAAGAGCTCAGTCACCTAATGTTGTCATTTTCAAACTTTAAAAGGAAATTTGGAAAGGAAATTTGATAAACTACTATCTAACATTAAATGTGAACAGACAAAAGCATTGAAGTGATATTGAAGTTTTTCAGTTCAGCTCTGAACTAAACAAATACTGATTTAACAGCTGTCCTTCAGATACATGAATATCATCTACCATAAACTTGCTAATTGGCACTTGCTTTGACTTCCCTTGATAGGAAACTCCTTTTTCCCATTATAGTTTTCCTTCCCCTCACTGATTGCTCTTGAATAGATCTGCTAGAGTTTGACTACACCCACCCCACACATTTCAAATGTGGCCTAATTGAATTACAATGGATTTTTCCCCCATTATCTTGGAGACTTATGTCTAATAAAGCAGCCAGAAACAGTCTAAGCATACATTAATTTTTTTATTTCGACAGCCACCGAATATTTTATCATGAGCTATGTGGCCACATCAAAAAATATCCTTAATATCCAAATAGTCATAAGGATAGTAAATCAAAACAAATTCCCACGTCTTTCTTGCTTTCTTCCCTACTATGTTCTTCCCCTCCATTTAATTTCATACATTTATGTATAGATAAACACGCATATAGATTAACATATAGATATAATGTATGAGTTATATAAAGTATAAATTAATGTATAAAGATATAAAAATTGTTTGGAATAGCTGCTAGAGTTATTATGCATGCTCCTCTGGAATCACCCTAAAACTAAATAATGGGGTCTCAACGCCCATGACAGTAAGGCTTGACAATACCTCCTCATATGCAATTAGTGATCGGTGGGTAAAAACTTGATATAGTTGAGATTTTCAAAATTCTTCACCAGTACTTTTTAGAAAAGTATAGGATTTAGAAAAAGAAGACTGATCTCTCTCTGGTGTATCTGTCATGGGAGAGAGAATGGTTGGCAGCCATGACATGAACTAATAATAGCAGGTAATCTAAAGAGAATTCAGACATCCCTATGATGTGAAAAAGTGAAACTGATATGCAGATAGAAGCAGATAAAAGACAAACAGGGTAGAGAAATAGAGAAAGAGAGAAGATATAGAGAGTTACCGAATGCTGAATATGTAGTTCTACAAGTCCATAATGCCTAGACTCATGCCTTGCCTTTGGTTTTTCATTACATGAGAAAATCAAATGTGCTTTCAATAAATTCCCTTATTTTATTTCTCAAATCACCCTTCTGACATTTAGAATCATATGAGAAAGGTCTAAATCAATGTATATTTGTGTGTCTGTTCTCCTGGGTTTTATTTTTTTTAATTATTAAATTATTAAGAAGTTTCCATGCCCAGCATGCAGCCCAACGTGGGCCTTGAACTCAAGACCTTGAGGTCAAGACCTGAGCTGAGCTCAAGGGTCGTATGCTTACCTAATTTATACAAACATACATAAGTTGTATACAACTTATACAAAAATACTCATACTAGGGCTGCCTGAGTGTCTCAGGTGGTTAAGCATCTGACTTCAGCTCAGGTCATGATCTCCAGGTGCCTGAGTTCAATCACCAAGTCTGGCACTGTTCTTACAGTTCAGAGCCTGGAGCCTGCTTCTGATTCTATGTCTCCCTCTTTCTTTGTTCCTCTCCTACTCACATTCTTTCTCTCAAAAATAAATAAATACTAAAATAAAAATATATATTCATACTATATATAATGTTCTATTTCTTTTTTATTTTATTTTTTAAAATTTAACAAGGTGTCATGGACATTATTCTATGTAGTTGACTTTTTGGGCATTTATTATAAATAATCTTATATCTCACGAGGAATTGCAACACCTTGAGTCTGCCCCTTTTGTCTGTCATGTTCAACTCTTCCCTTATGTCTATCACCCAGTTAGTTATTACAGTGCTGTTCCTAGTTTTAAAAAATGTATTATATTTTACTGTTTTTATTATTTATCATCAAAGGTGAGTCCTTTTATATCTCTGAAATCCCAAACCGTAGACTATGCTCTGTGATTTATAAAGCTGATAATTTAAACGCAGTACAAGACAAAAAGTAGTGGCTCAAGAGTAAGTAAGACAAATATAAATAAGAATAATGTCAACTGCCATTTATTTATAATATGCTAAGAGTATTCTTAACACACCTTAATATATTTTGATTTTCATCCAAAACGACTAAGTTAGTTATTATTTTTCTCATTTTACAGTTGGAAAATCAACTCTAAAGAGATTCCATGTCCAGGGTCTTAGAGATTAAGGCATTAAATAAAGTTCAAACCAATGTTTTTCTCATTACAAATGTGTACTGAAAGAATGTACAGTGAATAGGATATGGAGCATTACACATCTCTGAAATAATTTATAGGTGATAATTTAAAATATAAGTTTTGGAATAAATCCAATTTAGGGCAACACAGGGAAGTTCAATAATAAAGAAGAAAAAGGTCAGACTATTTGCCCCAAAGTAAGTTTAGAATTAAAATTGCTTCTTAAACAAACTCAGTTGGCATATTTATAATTTCCATGGATTTCAGAACTCCATGTGGACCCTTTTATTGTTTTTTATAACTGTAAAGTATGATCAGGGGAGTAACTGAATTCTTAAAGTACACACCAAACTTTGAAATTAAAATAATGCGTTGGGGTGTCTGGATGGCTCAGTTGATTAAGCGTCTGATTTTGGTTCAGATCATGATCTCATGGCTCTTGGGTTGGAGGCCCGGGTCCAGTTCTGTGCTGACAGCTCAGAGCCTAGAGCTTTCTTCAGATTCTGTGTCTCCCTCTCTCTCTGCACCTCACCTGCTCATGCTCTCTCTTTCTCTCCTCTCTCAAAAATAAATACACATTAAAAAAATTAAAAGTAGAACTGTGCCTAAGAGGAAGTTTAGAATGAAGGAAGTACATTGTGAAAATAAGATACAATGTAAGGAGACTTTTTGTTGTTTTTTCATTTTAAAGACAAAATTTTGCAGTCCCCAAATACAAAAAGCCACTTACTAGTGAAAAACAAACAATAAAAAATCAATTTGACTTCATAGCTTATCATACAGCATTTATTAGTCAATACTAGAAGATAACATTTGGCAGGTCTACAAAAGTTTTAGGCCTAAGATCTGACTGAATTATTTTGTTCCCAGACAAGTTATTAGCAATTTCAAATGTAAATTAATAAAACCTGTGGTTGAAATTTAGCCAACTAGAGATATATCAAAATAATACCTACCTCAGTTTTAGAGAAACTGTGAAAAAGGAATGATGGTATTAATGAAAAGAATTTAAATAGAAAACTATAATAAAATACTTCTGGGAATTTAATGTATAGAGCAGAATGTTAACGTTTTAAATCTTGACAACATAGATATAATACATGAGGAAATCTGGAAAAAGATGGTGGAAGAGAAATAACAGACTGTGTGCTAAAGTTCATAGAAAAATCAATAAAATCTGTCTAAAATTGAAAAGTTATAAAAGGGAAACAGACTTCTATACAGTTTTAAATAGAAATATCTCTAAACTATATTATTCAATAAAAATCCCAGCTACAGAAAATGTGAAGAAAACTAATAACTTTTTAAAATTCTTTTTTGGAGAGTAGCTATGTTTTTAGCAATGGAAGGAGTTGAGGTCATGGAGAGTGACAGGCATTTAATTATCTTTTTATCCTCTGTACTAAGTAGATTTTGAGATTTCCATGAATAATTTTAAAAAGAAAAAACACTATAAATACATCATTAGAAGTAATCTAGGGATGCCTAGATGGCTCAGTCAGTTGAGTACCTGACTCTTGGTTTTGGCTCAGGTCATGATCTCATGGTTTGCAGGTTCAAGCCCCATGTTGGTCTCTGCACTGACAAAGTAGAGCGTGCTTAGGATTCTCTCTCTCTCTCTCTTTCTCTCACTCTCTCTCTCTGCCCCTGTGCAGCTCATGTGCTATTTCTCTCTTTCAAAATAAATAAATAAACTTAAAAAAATAAAAATAAAAGTAATCTATATTTTCAGATAACAACAACAACAACAACAAAGTCATCCATATTGGTAAAGAAGAAATAAATATTTGCAGATGCCATGATACTAAAGATAGAAAACCCTAAAATTTCCACCAGAAACTACTAGAATTGATAAGTAAAATCAGTAAAGTTGTAGGATACAACATATATGTACAGAAATCTGTTGCATTTCTATACACTAATAATGAAGCAGCAGAAAGAAAAATTAAGAAAACAATCCCATTTACAGTTGCACCAAAAATACTAAGTACCTAGGAATAAACCTAGCCACAGAGGTGAAAGACTTGTACTGTGAAAACTAAAAACCTGATGAAAGAAACTGGAGATGACCACAAAGAAATAAAAAGACGTTCCATGCTGTGGATTGGAAGAACAAATATTGTTAAATGTCTATAGTACTCAAAGCAATCTAAACATTCAAAACAATCCCTATCAAAATACCAGGAGTATTTTTCATAGAGTTAGAATAAAAAACTGTCTATCTATTTCTACAGCTTCTCCCATGAAGGGGTGAGGTCTTTTTTCCCACT
Organism: Suricata suricatta; assembly: GCF_006229205.1. Classification (NCBI taxonomy): domain Eukaryota; kingdom Metazoa; phylum Chordata; class Mammalia; order Carnivora; family Herpestidae; genus Suricata; species Suricata suricatta. The sequence goes on along the minus strand of NC_043709.1, from coordinate 33,945,488 downwards.
CCTTGAATCTGGTCTTGCCCAAGTGACTTGCATTAACTAAAAAAATATGATAAGTGACTTGTGCACTCTTGGGGCTAGGACTTAAGTCTTACAGCTTCTGCTCTCTCTTGCAATACTGCCAAGATTGGAAATCAGTGTAAAGTGGATAGAATGCCCACCTAGAGAAGAAACTGGCCAACAGCCTGTCAAACATCAGACATGTGATTGAGGCCATCCTAGACCATCCAGCACCAGTAGGTCTATCAGCGGACTGCAGGTGCCTTAATAAGACCAACTAGACCATAAAAACAACTCAGCTTAGTTGAAGGGGAAGGGGGAGGGGGGAAAAGAGATGGTGGTGATGGTGGAGGGCACTTATGGGGAAGAGCACTGGGTGTTGTATGGAAAACAATTTGACAATAAAATATTATGGAAAAAAAATAAAGTTTGTCTAGTTAAAAAAAAAAAAAACTCAGCTTATCCCAGTCCAAATTGCTGACTCACAGAATTAGGAACAAAATGAAAAAAAAGATTGTTTATTTGAACCATTAATTCTGGGGTGGATTGTTATATCATACAGGCTAATTGATTAAATGCCCATGAAGGAAAGGAGAAATAAACTGATTGTGGCAAACTGCTAGCATTTTTGTGAAACTCACTGGAGAAAAAAAGATCTAAAATTATCTAGAATGTCACTACTTTCCAAGTTTCTTAGTGGTAAAACATTAGCATTTTGTTATTATTTTCAGGTTCTATTAAGTACCTAGAGGAAATAATAGTAAAGAAGGATTGTGGTACTTAATCGCAATAAAACAAAACCTGTACTCTAATAAATTTGGTTTCGGCAAACATAAACAATTGTAATTTTATAAGAGAATGTTTATCCATCAAATGTATGCTCTAAGTTTACCTTTAAAAAGTTGTGGGTATATATATATTACATTATTTGACTATATATATATATTTGACTATATATTATATATATAAACTTATATATAATATAAAATTATCCACAAACATATATGTATGTATAATTTCCTATTATTTCTGTGTCTCTGAAGAACCCTGACTAATACAGATAAGCTTTATGTTTAATGAAAATATAATTAGATGAGATAAGAGACAGTGGACTCCTGGTGTGTTCTATAAAAATCTCTCTTACTTTTTTAAAGTACTGGATGAACAAGTAATTTCCTCTTAGCACATAGGTCTGGCACCATCTTCCAATCAAAGAACTTGCTAAGTATCTCAGAGATTTTAGGAAAGTTTTCTTCTTAGAAGGAACCTACCTAAATCTTCCCACTAGGAGATAGTAGCTGTTTAGATCTGCTCTAACTTTTGGTGGTGTGGGGTTGAAGAGTAATGCCAACTAATGAGCTACTTGTTTTATGTCACATCTTAACAAACATGAGATAGGTAGATATTATTATTTATCATGATTATTGCTATGATTGTTATTGCTAATGATATTCCTTTATCTCTACTTTAATGATGAGGAAGTTGGAAATTACTGATATTCACGACCTTGCTTATTTTATTTACAGCAAAAAAATGCCCAAGTCAGAATTTAATCCAGGCTTCTGTGGTTACAGAAGTAGCATTCATCGCTGTACCAAAATAATAAAAACAAAATAAAAAATTATCTGTATTTCACTAAGAAATCAAATTCCCTCATTTTGAGTCTGCTTCTCATTTAACCAAAGGAATGAATTATTTAAGTAAAATTATAAGAAAATGAAAGTCATTTTAAAAGTTGTCCTGATTTGCTCTGTAGGGAGGAAAAAAGTTTTATAGTCTTGTAAATGTCTTTGGAATCATTAAGATAAAGTGGAATGAAACTTTAAAATTTATATCCAGGTTTTAATATTAACTGTTTATTATCTGAACTTTTTATAACTTAAAATATTATGAGATTAAAAAATACCTTTGGGGACTATTATGTGAATTTAATTATTCTAGAAAAATGGCATACTTCATTTTGTTATGGAAATATTCATTACAATGGAATTTTTATTATCATAGAAGAATGCTTATAGTATTAGTTGTAATACATTTTCATGTAGATATTAAATATTTAAAGCTTTAAAAAATATTTCATTAACTTTACTTCAAAAGAAAAATAAAATACTCAAGTATGTATGTATATGCAAAAGGAAGTGGTATAACTAACTTATTTATTTTACTCTAGTTTTTCATTGGCATTTCACACTACCTTTTGAAAAATCTGGGATTTTCTTTATTATTGTGATTTTTCCAATGAGAATTTTAGTCATGTAATCAATATTTTATTTTTGTTTTTCTCCTATAATGTATCTTCCTGAGCTCAAAATATCACAGTATGCTGTATTTCTTCAATTGTCTCTCCAGGTCTTTCACTTTTGCCTACTTTGATCTGTAACCAGGATGTTGATATACATAAATTACATCACTGCAACCAGGACTCTGCCTTCAGTTTGAGCTGTACCAACGGGACACTACTCAGGACACTTGGGAAGGAGAAAAGAGAAGTCAGGTATTTATTTCCTGGTTCCTTGAAATCACCAGGACTCACTTTCCTGAAAGGGAAGATCATTGTTACTCTCAGGGAGGTTGATTGTACATGGAATTCCTTCCTTCTAGGTTCCAATAATAGCTTTCCTCTTGTCCCTGGGGCCTAGCAGTGATGACAGCCCATTGCTCTAGCTGAGTTTCTGCACTATCCCTTTTACTTCCTCCATACATTACCCTAGTGTAATTAATCCCTTATCCATAAACCGTCTTCTAAGTATTGTAATGTGAGAATACATCTGTTTCCAGTTGGTTTCCTTATAGACTAGCAAAAAGAAAGCATCTAAACTGTACTAAGATTTATTTTAGAATTTATATGCTTTTCCTTAATATTTTGAACCTAGCAGTTATTACTGAGGTTGATTCCTGCAGAATATTGTCAAAATGGAGATATCCATTTTGATTCTATAAATTACTTTGTCCAAAAAGTTTAAAACTATTAATTATAGTAAAGTTTGTTAATAGCAAGCATAGGTATAGTTACAAAAGCAATATACTTTTGGTAAAAAAAAAATCACTTGTTATTCACCCATATTTTGTAGACAGAAGAATATGGACCAATAAATGTTGAAATTATTAAGAGTATTCTGACAGTGCTGGGATTTTGGCCTCTCATTTGGTTTGGCTAGGGACCATGAGCTCATATTTTACCTGAACCCTGTCTGAACTAACAATAAGCATTACTTACAGTCTTTGATTCACAGAGCTTAAGCTGAACCTTTTTTGGTTTTGTTTTGAGGATTTTTTTAGTGAATTCATTTTGCCATCCATTTGTTTCACTTAGAGGTGTGAGTTTGTTCTCAAAATAATTTTCAGAAATTCTAAAATCTTAGAAACTCGTATCATTTACCAATAGTACAAGAATAACAGAACACATTAGTCTATGAAAGAAAATATAGATTTTTACCTTTTAAATCATTTTCTAAATTTTATTATGAAACTTTTCCATTTATTTCATAATTATCTACTTGATTATCCTTTTTACCATGAGTTTTGTGAGCATAGCATGGTCATCCACGGTTATCTCAATTCTAATTCTTGACTTTTTAAACACAGTTAGATGTGTTTATCCCGTTACCCAAGGGGGAAGAATTTTATTTGCTAACCATTCCCTTTTGTCTCATACTTTTAGAAACTGCCCAGAGCCAAGGTTTAGGTATGGCTCTTCTCTTGGGCAGGCTCCTTTTGATATAAACACTAAAGTCATTCCTGTCCACAGTTCTTGACTTTTTAAAAAATGTATATTTATTTATTTGAGAGAGAGAAAGAGAGAGAGAGAAAGAGAAAGAGACAATTCCAAGCAGGCTGTAAGCACAGAGGCTGACATGTGGCTCAAACTGTGAGATTATGACCTGAGCCCAAATCAAGAACTGGATGCTTAACCCACTGAGCCACACAGGAGCCCCAGATCTTGACTTTTTGTGAGTGATGTATTGGAAACTCCACCCAGTTCTGCTGGCCCCCTTACCCTCCTCCCACCTGCTTTGCCAGGGATGTGGCCCTATACTAGGTTCATTTGCCTAATCTAAAGCATATTTTAGTATTCTACAGATGGGCAGACTGATTATATCTCCAAAGTTTTACTCCTAAGGATTTATACTTTCCTGTCATTTTTGACCTCAGTAACACAAAACTAGAGATGAGAAACTATGTTTAAAACTATATTTAAAAACTATAGGATATTGTTAAAAAAAAGCCTGTATTTTAAAATTATATTTTAAAAATAGAGCAAGATTTAAAACCATACTTTATCCAATGTTTATAGCTGTGTTTAACTTTTTCTCTGAACATCTGCCTCACAGTATTGTTGGAAATACAAGTCTAAACATGCATACTCCTAGAACATATTAAAAAATGTTCTGAATTTATATTTTGTACATATAATATTCTTAGAAATAGATTATGAACAATATGTTCATGAATGCATTCTCAAATATATGTCTTAATACAAATAACTTCTATCATAAATATATAATTGTGTATTTATATGAAATGCTTTTAAAGGAAATAGTTAAAAGAAACAATTTAAATAGCCAGTTAATCTTTCCACAAATTGGCTACTTAGCATATTAGCCAGCTGGCACAATAAACTGATTTTCTATGAATTTAGTGTTGTGGAATTGCCATGCAGTGAACTGTAAAGGTGAATTGCCATTCTGGTAATGTTCTTTTGTAGAATGAGCCTATGTCCACCTGATAATCCTCTCCAGAGAAGAATCTTCCTTTTTTCTGTGGAATGCAGGTAGACAAGAAAGACAGTTTTCTTTGTTTCAGGGGCAAATGGAAGAGATCTAAGATCCTTAACTACTCTTACACAAACTTGAAATCTTTTTTTGGGTTCCATTTCCTCTCCATCCTCCAAAGGTACTTGTTGAGCCAATTAATTCATCCTTGCCGGAGTCTGGAGTCAAAAATGTACTCCCTTCTTGCTAAGCCTGTCCTAACAAAGGCACTTAGGTTCCAGCTTCCTCTGCTAAATTAACAGTCACTACTCCATATCCATTTATCTTTCTAAATTTTATTCACATCCTTCTTCTGCTATTAACTTTTCTACCATTTGTTTGCTAATATGGATTATTCCTCGTAAGAATTCCTTCATCACTGCTTTAATGGAGCTATGAGAGGGATTAGAAGTAAGAGCTTATGTAATCCTTCAGGTTTAACTTGATGTCTTTCTCCGCTAGAAAACTAACTTTAAACTATGTACTTTATAATGAAATGATAAACCTCCTTGAACCTACATATTTTGTACATAATAACTTTTAAAGATGTTGACATTCTAAGTATTAACTTAAGCACTTTTATTAAAAGTGTTTTTAAAAAAAGTATTTAGATAATTACAGTGTATATTTTACTTTCATACACACATTTAATTTTATTAGAATAATAACTAGTTCCAAGTGGGCTCAAGACCTCTTGGAAATTTGAGTAACATGATATATGTTTTAAATATTTTACATGCTTGTTCATTTTCTAAGAATAGGTTCTTTCATTAGATTTTCAATCTCAAGGGATTCCATAAGAGCCAAAATTTAATATATTGGATAAGTAGAATTGGGATTAACATTCTCAAGTTCTTATCTACTAAGCCTTGGAACCATTCATGAAGAATTACTGTGCATAAGGAAATTCTAGGGATTATTACAACTTGAATTATATGTATTTACATTTTCATGGGTTTCACTAAAAAATGATGGTAAAGATGCTCTGTTTTCAGCTGCTACCCACTATAATATTTGATACATATTTGATAAACTGTGGAATAGGTTAGCAGTAATACATTGTTGCACAATATGAAAAAAATCTCTGGATTATTTGTATCATGTACTTCATTTGTATAGTTTATCATTAAAATACTATCCCTTTTTCATGCTGATGTGAAGTCCTTTAAAATATATCTCCGTCCAAATCTACTCATTATTGAAATAAGTTGAGAAAAATATTGGTTGGTATTTTCAAAACATTTTGATGATTTACTGATTGCAATTATTAATTTATAAGATTTATTTTACTTCCATTTATGTATGTGGTTAAATACTGAAATAAAAAACTTATTTCTATATATAGTACATGGAATATCTTCTTCATTTATACCTATGAGTTAAGATTTGTGATTTTATTTAACCACCATGATAAAATTTTATTGATAGGTTTAGTTATGGGGTAAACATTTTGTCCAGAATATATAATAAATCTTGAGAGTGAATTTAAAAACAGTGATAAAGTTGAAAAGATTTTTTATAAAATAAGAAGCTTTTAATTAAAAAAGGTCTATAGAAATATAATAACTTGTAGATAATACTGCTTAATTGTATCAATCATTTATAATTTAAGTAGAACAAAATGTTCAAGATTGGTAAATCCAAGTTTTTAAATGTAACATTTTTAGGAGGGATTATATACAGTTTTAACAGGATGATTTTCATAGCTTCCTATTTAATAAAACAATATTGTTAAAATGATATAACAATTTTAAATTGTGATAAAGGCAAACTGGATTCTATTACCAATTCTTGTTGTATAGTGGTGACATCTTAAAGTCTATTTTTCCTTTTTCATAATAACTTTTGTTAAATGAGAGAAACCAATATTTTTTACTTAATAAGGTGAAATGTATCACCAAAGAAAAATAGCACAGAAAAGTAAAGAGAAAGAAAATACCCAAATCTTCAAAACCCTCGAGGAGAAAGTAGGGAAAAACCTCCTAGACCTCCACCGCAGCAATCTCCTACTTGACACATCCTCAAAGGCAAGGGAAATTAAAGCAAAACTGAACCCTTGGGACTTCATCAAGATAAAAAGCTTCTGCACTGCAAAGGAAACAATCAAGAAAACTAATAGGCAACCGACAGAATGGGAAA
>NC_043709.1:33895137-33938501 GCF_006229205.1 Suricata suricatta | reverse complement strand
GGGGGAGGGGGGAAAAGAGGTGGTGGTGATGGTGGAGGGCACTTAAGGGGAAGAGCACTGGGTGTTGTATGGAAAACAATTTGACAATATAATATTATGGGGAAAAAAAAAAGAAAATACCCAAATCTTCAAATTATAAAACAAAGATGATTACTATAAATTAGCATATTTTCTTCCAATTTTTCTGTACTTTACATAACTGAGGGTATGCTACATATATAATTTTATGTTCTGCTTTTTGTTTTTTATGTGTTTTGTTTGTTTAAAAACATATATCATACACATGTTCCCATGAAATTACCACTTAAAATATTCTATTTGTTTCTTTTTTATGTGTAGGATTGTATTTTATACTATCTAATGGATATACTATAATTTGCTTAACCAAATGTTTAAGATACTTTTCATGAATATAAATAAGGACATAGTGAATAGCTTCAGTATAAATGGCTCATTCTTCTCAGTCACCCGATGGCATGACTGCATTTATTCCCATTGTGTAGATGAAACTGAAGATTTTGTAAGTGGTGGATCTGATACTAAAATCATGACAAATCTAAAATTAAGACCTGAAACAAAAGCTTAGCAGACTCTGTCCTTACAACAAATTAGTTCTTTACGACAGATTCCCTATTAAGTCACTAGATGTGGAAACTTTTATGTCTCTTAGAAACTACTAAAATACTTTCTCAGAATACTTATAACAATTCAATTTCTACGACCTATTTACAAGTACGGCTTTGAGTATTCTTACTGGGGGTGGGGGTGCTCATTTCATAAGAAAATGGTGAACATTTGTCATTTTGGCTAATGATACTTTCATTTTCTCTTGTAGTAACGGCGGTGTAGTTTCTTTTACGGAACTAGATTTATTGCAATTGTCTTCACTTATCTTGTGACTATTAAGCAAGGTGACTTATTTTCTCCCATGCAAGGTACATGACCCAAACTAGAACAACTAGAGGCTTTTGCTCTTGATTTTGAATTTTGTTTTTATTTTATTTTTTAAGTGTTCATAAAGGAAGTTTTTTTATTCATTTGTTTATTTTTCATTCTGTTTTTACTTCTTTTTATAGTTTCCTAAGTTGGAAGCTGGATAATGATTTGAGATCTTTCTTTTCTAATGCAAACATTTAATGCTATAAACTTCTCTCTAAGCACTGCTTTGGCTGCCTTCCATGAACTTTGACATTTTGTATGTTTATTTTCATTGAGGTCAAAATTTTTCTAATACATTTTGTGATTTTTCTCTTTGATCCATGAGTCAATTTCAAAATATTTGGAGAGTTGAGCATATATATTTCTGTTATTAAGTTTTAGTGTAATTCTCTTGTGGCCAGAGAACATACCTTTTATAATATTAATCCCCTTAAATTTATTGAGTTGTTTTATACGGCTCATAATGAAGTCTATTTTACCTAGTGCTCTGGGTGCCCTTGATAAGAACATGTATTTTTTGTTATTGGATAGAGTGTCCTATGTATGTTAGTATGGTCAAGTTAGTTGATAGTACTTCAGTCTTCTATATCCTAACTGATTTACTGTCTACTTTTGCTATTAATTACAGAAAATGAAATGTCAACATTCCCAACTATAATTGTTACCATAAGATGTCAGGCGTTAATAGAAGCCCTCCAGCTTTCCTTTCATTAGGGTTTGCATGGTATGTCTTTGCCATCCTCTTATTTTTGATTATTAAAATCTATTTGTTAAGTAGTATCTTTCAGGCAGGATATGGTTGGCTATTGCCTTTTAATCTGATCTATCATTTAATTCAAGTGTCTAGACTTTTACATTGAATGTTGTTAATATTGTTGGTGTAAATCTTCCATAGTATTTGTTTTCTGTGTACCTTCTCTCTTTCTTTTCTTATTAAAGTTTATTTATTTATTTTGAGAGAGAGAAAGGTTGGGGAGAGGGAATCCCAAGCAGGCTCCATGGTGTTAGTCCAGAACTGATACAGGGCTTGATCCCACAAATCACGAGTTCATGACCTGAGCTGAAATCAAGAGTCAACCCTTAACTGACTGAGCCACCCAGGTGCCCTTACCTTCTCTTTTTTTAATCCCTTTCTCCATTTTTTAAAATTTGGTATTCTGCATTTTTATTTTGTTTTATTTTTGCTATTGGCTTATTAGCTATAACTTTTTAATTTTATTGGCTACTCTAGAGTTTATATAGTGTACATTTTGCTCTATGTTCAAATTTATTGATATTCTCTTTTAACATTGTCTAATCTGCCATAAATCCCTCTAGCACATTTTACATATAAGATTTTATATTTTATTCTTTAGAAGGTTCATTTGGGTATTTTTCATATTTTCTTTTTTTCCTCTTTTCCATTTTTACCTCTGCCTCATTGAATTTATGGAGAATATTTATAATAGATGGATTTTGAATTTTGAATAGAAAATATAAACATTTAAAAAAGTAGGAGCTTCTCAAACTGTCAGGAGCACTCTGAAGTGACTGTCAGTATTTTCTTCTGTCTCAATTGCAGAATCCTCCTGGACTTATCTTTCCTTAGAATTGGTTCCTCACTTCAAAAAAATTTTTTTCTGTTAACTTATATTTGTTGAATACATTTATTTTTTTGCTTAAGTTAATTATAGTAAGTTTTTATAGCACGTTAAAGTTGCCATTACAATTTTTTCTTTTTAAAAAAATTTTAAAATGTTTTATTTAAAACAGAGCATGAGTGGGGGGGGGGGTCAGAGATAGAGGGAGATACAGAATCCAAAACAGGCTCAAGGCTCTGAGCTGTCAGCACAAAGCTCGATGCAGGGCTGGAATCCATGAGCTGTGAGATCATGACCTGAGCCACCCAGGTGCCCCTGCCATTGAAATTTTCTAATATATTTTTTTTATTAAATAACTCTTCTTCACTAAAATTCTTCTTACCAGTAATTTGTGCTGCCATTTTCATATTACATTAAATCTTTTGATTAATGTATTCTTTTTTATTAATTTCTTCATATATTCCTCTTGTAATAGGAATTACAGTTACTGAGATTATATAATTAATATATGATGTATAATAGAAATTGTTTCCTCAGACAATTCTTTATTGATTTCTAAAAATAATTCATTTATTTCCCTTGGATGAATATTCCTCCATATAGCACAATACTAAAATTATGCTTTAAATTTTGTAAAATCTCTGTATTTAGACTCCTTAATTGTTTAAGTTAATTTCTTAGCTATTCTTCTAAAAGTCTTGAAAGCTATTTTATAATTTTAATAAGAATTGTATTTGACTTTATACAGATATTTATGGTAAACTATCCTTTTTATATTTATCTAAGACTGGTTTTATTTGGAATGATCTTTAAAAAGTTCCTACATATTGCTTTCTTATGCCTATTTCTATTGGTATTTTTGTATGTGTGACTATTTTAATGAAAAATTTTTCATACAAAAACTTGGATTACTTATGGATTACAAATATCCAAAATACATATACATCTGCATATACATAATCATACATGAATCATATACATAGAAAAATATATACACATCGTCTAGCTACCTTATTCCTAGCAGCTGCCTTGCTCAAAATTATACCTTCCCTGGGCACAATTCTTATGTAATGATTGACCAAAGGGGCAGATCACAAACCCTGGTTCTTTGTCAACATTTTGCTATTGCAGCTTCGGAACTTCCAGAGGCTTCAGGTAATGTCTTGTTTTCCTAATTTCTTTACTGATTGCATTCCCTATAAATCTGCAAAGAAAAGATCTATCTCTGAGTCCGTTTACTGGGGAACCTGACTAAAAACAGGAATTTACGTATTGAGCCAAATGTGAACTTTTGGCTTTGATGGTATAACAGGGAAAGGAGTCAAGCCTCAGGGCCTCTCTAAGGTGGGTAGACCAATAGGAAAACTTCATCGCTATAGGCCTCGACCTAATAACCACAGAGCAAACCTGAAAACAAAATCAAAATGTTCTTCTCAAACATATACACATACACAGAAATACAAAAAGGTTGTTTTGATGTGAAAGAGAACCAAGGGGAAAAAATTTCTATCCTTATGTTATTGTACAGACAAACAAAGTGAGATTTTTCCAGGGCAGGGATTGTGGTTTTGATATACTTATATTCCTAACACACTGTCAAAAAGCATTAATATTTGCCAAGTGAATACTTAGAAAACAAATGTATTTTGTACCAAGGCCTGAAACCAAACCGATATATTTAAGGTGGTAAAGCACATTTCAAATTTCTATAAACAATTATAATGTTTAAGTAATGGTGTGAGTTTTCTTGTTAGCATGGTAATAACAAATCTGATTTTTTCAAGATACTGCCCTAAGCTTCCATTTAAATAACTAAAGTTAATGAGACAACATGAACACGGTAAATTTTCTTGTTGTTTAAGAAAAAAAATCTGTAGTGATTTGAGTGGTGAACTAACGAGGGCCTAGTTAAATTAGCATAACATCTGGTCATTATACTAACTTCATGCTCTACTTTAGATAAGGAGCAGAAGGTAAAATCCTTTTTCAAAGGAAAAACAAAGCAATAGCACTCCTTCTTAGAATATCATTAAAAATGTCTTAAAACATAAGCACATATGTCTCAATAAAACAACAAAAAAGAAACTTATTTTGGTCACTAAAACTTTGAGTACATACTGTGTGTGCATGTGTGTGTCTGTGTGTGTGCAGATGCATGCATGTGTATAATAAAATTTCGTTTTTCAATTCCATGAATACTAACTAAATTCAATTCTCTAGAGAGACACTGAAGAAACTGTATCTTCGTTCAGGAAGCAGGAACTGGCTTTTGATAAAAGCCTTCCCTTTCTCTTCTACAATGCATCTGGGACCTTCACAGTTGATTACTGTAATATTTATACAATGTGGGTTTGACGTACAATTGAGGACTATAACACACTTAATACTGGAAAAAGTTGGCTAGCATAAGAATTTTTTAATGAATTGGAAGACAGCCTATTTTGTTTCATCTGATATCAAGAAAGAGTGCCAGGTTGGTCACTAAACACTACTCAATTTCTTTTAAAAAGAATGTTTAGGATTTTTTTGGGGGGGGTAGTTTCCAAAACTCCTTCATCATTATACTATAAAACACAAATGAAAATGGTGCCTTTTAACAGACCCCATTAACTGGAGTACCAGATTGATGGCCTTGTTCTTATGAACACAAAAATAATTACACTGTATTTTTTTTAGATCACTACTTGGGTTTTATTATTATTATTTTTTTGGTATGGATATGGAAAGAAATTTTATTACACTGATTTGGAAAGCTTAAACATGATGAGAATCCTTTTGTTTTTCCATGCCTCAATTTATTTGTAATAAACACTATTCTATTCTATATAAGAACTATTCAGATGTGTATTAAAATAAAATTAAAAAGGGAAAAAATTCACAAAACCAAAAACCTATTTAGTATTAAGGGCTATAAATTAAGTTACTAAATTACTTAATTACTACACCATCTCCAAATTTCCATTTATTGCCCCTTGCTTTTACTGAGTATATAACTTGCACATGTTTATTACAGTAATATACAAGAAACATATTAAGAAAACAAAAATATGTACTGAAATCCAACTGTCTGTAGGTTTCATTAACATTATGCACTCCCCAATATCATGTATTGAGAAGGGCATATCACCCTTTTGATATTCTTGCCAAACATGTGTCATATCAATCCAGTTATAAGAAAAGATCAGACAATCCAAACAGGGATTTTCTGAAAAAAATTTGACCAATACTTCTCAAAGTTGTGAGTGTCTGAAAGATAAGCAAAGACTAAAAGATGTTACAAATTATAGGAGATTGAAGAGACTACATGCAATCAATGTATGATCCTGATTGAGTCCTAGAAAAGAGAAAGGGCATTAATGAAAAAAGAAAAGGGGCACCTGGGTGGCTCAAGTCGGTTGAGTGTCCGACTTCAGCTTAGGTCATGTTCTCACAGCTCGTGGGTTCCAGCCTCATGTTGGGCTCTGTGCTGACAGAGCCTGGAGCCTGCTTCCAATTCTGTGTGTCCCTCTCTCTCTGCCCTTCCCCTGCTCATGATCTGTCTCTCTCTGTCTCTCAAAAATAAATAAATGTTAAAAAAAATTAAAAAAAAGAAAAAGTACTTGAATACAAATAATGCTTATTGTTTAGCTTATTATATTGTTTCCACTTTCTATGCCCATATTTACACATGTTTTTGTAGTAGATTATTTATACTATTTTTTTTAATGTTTATTTATTTTTGAGAGAGAGAGAGAGATAGGGCATGAGTAGTGGAGGGGCAGACAGAGAGAAAGAGGGACACAGAATTAGAAGCAGGCTCCAGGCTCCTAGCTGTTAGCTCAGAGCCTGACTGAGGGCTCGAATGCACATACTGTGAGATCATGACCCGAGCTGAAGTCTGACACTCAACCAACTAAGCCACCCCAGCACCCCAGTACTATTTGTAAATGGATAGCTTTTCAAAGAGCCATTTCTGTTTGATTCTTGGCCTAATCCATCCCCAACCAAAGGAAACTAACATTAACAACTAAGTGGATTTCCTGTAGCACTTTTTCTCATATAACCATACATAAAAAAACTCTCTATCTCTTTTTAAATTTGAAAGAGAGAGAGAGAGCACAAGCCGGGGAAATGGGCAGAAAGAGAGGCAGAGAATCCCAAGCAGGCTCCACACTCAGTGCAGAACCGGACATGGAGCTCGATCCCGTGACCCTGGAATCATGACCTGAGCTGAAATCAAGTCAGATGCTCAATGACTGAGCCACCCAGGCACCCCAAAGACTGTCTCTTTCAAACACACACACACAAACACACATACACACACACACACACACACACACACACACACACACACACAGGATTTCGTTTAATTGTTTCACAATGGTAATATATTATACATTGTTCTAGTAACATTTTGCCTAACTTTGTAAAAATAACTCATGGAAATCTATTCAAGTCAATGGTATAGATATTAGTAAATACACAGGGAAATATTCCATGCTACTCAAAAACAAACCATATTTTTCCAACCTTTTCCCTATTAATGGACATTCATTTTGTTTCTAATTTTTGTTCGCAATTCTACAACAACCTACATTTCACATTTCTCAGCATATTGGTCCTTTTATTTTTATGAGTTAGATGCTCATGAATGGGAGCATTGGAATAAAGAAGATATTTATTTTATTTATAACAGACTACAATTGATATCACTAAATTATTTCACTTAAGGTAAGGATGAAAATTTCTACAAGTAATATAAAAGAGTTCAGCTTCTAATAGTAAGTGCCGTAATAAGTGTTGTAATCTATTGACATTTTGTCTAGGTAAGAAATGACATTTCATTGTTACTTTAATTTTCTCTTAAGTCAGTTTTGTTCTCACGTTATAGTGAGATTGAACATCATCTGGTATACTTATAATTTACTGAAGCTAACTCTTCTTTGAATTAATTTGTACAATTTTCTCTCAGAATATTTATTTTATGGTTTTAAATGTACAGATGCCTTTGAAAAACAAAGGTATTAATGCATTATTTGACATCTGTACTACAGACTTTTATTTTCTTTTGATTATTTTTACTGCAACTTTTAAAATATGTTTATATATTCAAATAAAGGTGTCTTTTATAAACATTTTTATTTTTTATTATTTTTTTAAATGTTTATTTTTGAGAGACAGAGAGAGCAAATAAGCAGGGTGGGGGCAGAGAGAGAGGAAGAGAGAGCATCTGAAGCAGGTTCCATTCTGTCAACACAGAGTTTACATGGGGGTGTATCTCATCAACCACAAGATCATGACCTGATCTAAAATCAAAAGTTGGACGCTCAACTGACTGAAGCAGTCAGGTGCTCAAGGGTGTCTTTTCTTTTACAGCTTCTAGGATTTCAGTCTGAACATTATATTCCCAGGTATTACATATATATACATCTAAATTGTTCTTTGAGTGTGTGTGTGTGTGTGTGTGTGTTTAACTGTAAGGACTTTATGCAAGGATGACCAGTTAGGCAACACATCCATTGTTGTTTGCTGTCTTCCCTTCTCTGACTTAACATCTAAATTCTCAAAAGATATTTCTTCTACCTCCCAAATTGCTTGCATTCAAACCTTTGTCTTAGAATCTGGTTCTAGAGGAAACCAAACTAAGACAAATTTTACATATATATATATATATATATATACATATAAAATCTAAGGCTTTTGAGTATTTTCTCAATTTTCAGACATATAATTCCTCAAATGTTATTGGTAAGTCATCATTCCCCAGAATATAAGATTAAATATTTATATTTGCATTTAAAATTAGTCTAACAGCAGCAGATTGACAGTGGGTTTAATAAAATCAATTACTTAAGCTTGAGCCAAAATCTTACTATGTTCTTTGAACCAGAAGAATCCTAAATATGTATTCCTAAATAGGAACACATTTGACCAACTAAATTTAAGGCATTTAAAATAAAAAAGAAAGTTTAGTCAATTGGAAAATGAATGTGACTTAGTTTGAAAATATAAATTTTATTAAAAATTCAAGCTACTTTCATCCGAATTCCAAAAATGCGGTTATCGATTTTCAGTTTTACATGGCAAAATTGATTTTTACACTTTATATGCACATTTTCCCCTAAAATACTTTTATTGTTATAACTAACTTTTATTTTTATAGTCCAGACTCTATAATGTTGCTTCGAATCTAGCAGATATTCAATGTAATGTTAAAGCTTAGTGACCATGCATGCTGCAAGCTGGGAGAGGGTGAAAACAAGTCTTCTAGTGCTGGTTAGCTGAGTTGTGGATGCAAAGAAAAAGTTCTTGAAGGAAATTAAAAGTGCTACTTTCATGAACATATGAATAATAAGAAAGTAAACAGCACGATGTGAAGAAAGGTTGAGTGGTCTGGATAGATCAAACCAGCCACAACATTCCCTCAGGCCAAAGCCTAGTTCAGGGCAGGTCCTAACTCTATTCATTTCTATGAAAGCCAAGAGTGGGGAGGAAGCTGTAGAAGAAAAGTTTAAAGCTAGCAGAGGTTGGTTCATGAGGTTTAAGGAAAGATGCCATCTCCATAATATAGAGTAAAATGAAGCAGCTTGTGCAGATGTAGAAGCTGCAGCAAGTTACCTAGAAGATCTAGCTATAATAATTAATGGAAGTCACTACGGTAAACAACAAATTTTCTGTGGAGATGAAAATTTCCATTGGAAGAAGATGCCATTTAGGACTTTCATAGCTTGAAAGGAGAAGTCAATGCCTGGCTTTACAGTTTCAAAGGATAGGCTGACTTTCTTGTTATGGGTTAAGGCAGC
The DNA here is from genome assembly GCF_006229205.1 of Suricata suricatta. NCBI lineage: Eukaryota > Metazoa > Chordata > Mammalia > Carnivora > Herpestidae > Suricata > Suricata suricatta. The sequence continues at coordinate 33,929,200 of NC_043709.1, read as the reverse complement.
TGGTATTCAGTTGAGTCCAATGCTAATCTACCATTCTTCAAATCATAGGGCCGTTATGAATTACATAAAATCTACGTTGTGCCCTATAAAGGGAACAACAAAGCCAGGATGACAGGATATCTGTTTAGAACATGGTTTTATGAATATTTTAAGTCCACTGTTGTGACTAACTACTCAGAAAAAACAATTCCTTCAAAATATTACTGCTTATTAACAATACAGCTGGTCACCCAAGACCTCTGATGGAGATACACAACAGGATTAATGTTCTTTGATGCTGGTAACACAACATTCATTCTGTAGCCCATGAGTTAAGGAGTAAATTTGACTTTCAAATCTAATTTAAGAAATAGCTTTTGTAAGGTTATAGTTGCCATAGATGGTGATTCCTCTGATGGATCTGGGCCAAGTAAATTGAAAACCTGGAGAGGATTCACTATTGTAGATGCCATTAAGAACATTCATTATTCATGGGCAGAGGTCAAAATATCAACATTAACAAGAGGCTGGAAGAAGTTGATACCACATGGAGGAGAAACTTCAGATGTGGTAGACATATCAGGAGAACAAGAATTAGAAACAGAGCCTGAAGATGCAACTGAATTGCTGCAATCTCAGGATAAAACTTTAATGGATGAGGAGTTGCTTCTTATGGGTGAGCAAAGAACGTGGTTTGAGATGGAATCAACTCTTGAAGATGCTGTGTGACTGCTGAAATGACAACAAAGGATTTAGAATACTACATAAACCATTTATTTTATTTTTTTAAAGTAAGCTCTACACCAAATATGGGGGTAGAACTCATGACCCCAAGATCAAGAGTCAGCTCTACTGACTGAGCTAGCCAGGTTTTTTAAAGTTTACTCATTTTTGAGAGACACAGAGTGAGTGTTGGGGGGGGGTTGGGGAGGGGGAGGGAGACACAAAATCTGAAGCAGGCTCCAGGCTCTGAGCTATCAGCATTGAGGCCAACACAGGGCTGGAACCCACAAACTGCAAGATCATGATCTGAGCCAAAGTCGGAAGCCCAATCAACTGAGCCACCCAGGTGCCCCAGCCCATAAATTATATAAATCAGAGGCAGGGGTTGAGAGGATTAACTCCAATTTTGAAAGAAGTGTCACTGTGGCTAAAATGCTATCAAACAGCTTCTTGTACTACAGATACATCATCCCTGGGAGGAAGAATCAACTGATGTGCCAAACTTCATGGTTGTCTTATTTTAAGAGGCACCCCGACCTTTAGCAACCACCACCCTGATCAGTCAGCAGTCATGAACACGGACGCAAGACCCTCCATCAGCAAAAAACAAACAAACAAAAACCAAAAACAAATGACTTACTGAAAGTTCAAATGATGGTTAGCATTTTTTAGTAACCACGTACTTTTAATTAAGGTACGTGCATTGTTTTTCAGATATACTGTTATTGCACACTTAATAGTGGAAACATAACTTTTATATGCACTAGGAAGCCAAAAAATTAATTTCATTCACTTTATTGCACTACTTGCTTTATTGCAGTGGTCTGGAACTGAACCCACAATATCTGAGGTAAACCTGTACTGCCCTACTCACCCTATGTGTTACATTTAACACTAGAGTCATTCTTTATATCCCAGTATACCTGTCACTTCTTCAATGTTGCATTCCTTCAAACTGTCCAGGATAGGCCAGTGGCAGTATTCTTCTTTACATCCTGAACTTCCCCATTATGCAAATTTGCACACACAACTTCAAAAGATATGAGCAGGTGCCCACCTGGCTCGGTGGCTTAAGCACCTAACTCTTAATTTCAGCTCAGGTTATGATCTCACTCTTCATGAGATTGAGCCCTGAATCCGGCTGCAGTGACAGCGTGAAGCATGCCTGGGATTCTCTTTCACTCTCTCTCTACTCCTCCTCCAGTTGTACTCTGTCTCTCAAAATAAGTGAATATACTTAAAAACATAAAAGATATGAGGAAGAAATCAAACAATCAGTACAAAATAAGTATTGATGAAATGCAGGATCCAGGGGAAGGGGTCTTTATGTTGCCCAACATCTCTAAGTTAATCATAGATATTACTCATCATTACATTCCCAACACTGCTGCTTATGTGTATTACATGGTATGTACTCAAGTAAATATTTTGGTATGAAGATCATTGTGTCAACCTTGTACCCATAGTTAATTAATTCATTAAGAATTTATCAAAACTTACTATGAGTGGAGCTCCGTGCTAAGTTTATCAGTATGAGACATAGTTCTGAACTTCAAAAAACCAGCATCAAGTGGGAATGATAGAACTGTTTTCTTACCTGGTATAATGATTGCTTTTCCATACAGAGAAGTTGGTCAGGCTTAGATTTAGTTATGTAGGATCTGGACAATTATATAACATAACCAAATTCTAAGTAGGTAGTTCTGAGCTGAATAAGAAAGAGTTAAATCTCTGAGGCAGCCACTATGATCTTTTTTCATTTTACTGCCAAGACATTTATTTAAATAAATACAATAGAACGAATGAATCAAAGAGCCATTGAATCAGAATTGAGACTTGGCACTATTCATTTCTTAATTAAATTTTTACAGATCATTGCCTTTAGAGTAGCAAGTATAATTTATGATTAATTATGAAAACAATTTCCTCAGATTCATGTCTCTTTTGAAAAGTATATTGGGAGATCATTGAATATGAAACCCCAGGAAGCAAAGTCCATGAATGTTAACAATTTAGAAGCTGAGGAATTACTATTGTTTTAAACTAGATTGACATTCTTCTCTTGTCTAAATTAGCATTTACTAATTTCTTTCTTTTGTTTCCTTTCATAAGTGGCATCATAGTTCATGTTTTAGGAAATGAATTCTTTAAAAAATTACACTAACTTTTGTAAAATTTGTAGTAGATAATAAAATTAAAACAATATTAAATCAAAGTTATGTCTGAGGTGACTAACTTCTGTGTAACTAAACTCATATTAACACGAAGGTTGCCCTAGCTGAAACTATATAGATCATTTCTAATTTCAATAAAGGAATAAAACATAGAATTAATATAACATATCCTTCCTAATTTACAATGCTTTCCTTGTAAAAATACCGAATTACAGATAATTGCTAATACTGATTTTTACTTTGTTTAATTCTAGACTTAAATAGAAGGTACAAAAATAATAACACTCATATACCCTTTGTTTGGATTCATCAGTTATTGCCATATGGCTATTCTTCTTCTCTCTCCCTCTCACTCTAGACAATGATAGATAGATAGATAGATAGATAGATAGATAGATAGATAGATGGATGATAGATGATTGATATCCAATATATATACAGATAGATATATAAAGAGAAAACAATAAAGATATAGGTAGCTGTATCTATAATTTATACATACAAATAGATGAGATATTTTTTAAATAGTTGAAAGCAAATTGAAACTATCATATGCTTTTACCCCTAGACACTTCAGAAGGTACTTACAAAACAAAGTCTTTCTCTTGCACATATTTTAACATGCTTAACCATTTTATCTGAAACTTAACTATGGTACAACATTTATAACCTACAATCCATATTCAAATTTTGTCAAAAGTTCTGGAACTTTTTTCTTTCACCAGGCTTTAGATCAAATCCAGGATCATGCATTTTACTTAGTTTTATAATCTTTTAGTCTCCTTTAATTTGGAAAACTTCAGTTTTCTCTTCCTTACCTTTAATATTTTTAGAGTATAGACTCACTATTTTATAGACTGTCCTTAAATTGAGTTCTTTGTTAGGAGTAGAGCTTAAGTAATATATCTATCTTAGGTCAACTTATTAGGAGGCACATGATCAATATTTGTCCCATTACAGAGAATGGTTGGTTTTGATCATTTGTTTAAGGTAAATCTCACAAGAGAGAGGGAGAAACAGAATCCAAAGACAGGCTGCAGGCTCTGAGCTGTCAGCACAGAGCCCGACGCGGGGCTCGAACCGACAGACCGTGAGATCATGACCTGAGATGAAGCAGGAAGCCGGACGCTTAATCGACTGAGCCACCCAGGTGCCCCAATAAAACATTTTTAAATAGTCCATGGGTAAAAAAAAAGTCAAAGGACCATTTTAAAATATTTTGAACTGAAAGTATTTTAAAACACAAGTGTCTTGCTCCTCTTTGTTGGTTGGTCTTTATATTAATTTTATATTAATCAGCCACATATACTTTGGGTTTAAATTACTCCTATTTGTAGCTTCTAAGGTAGAAGCTTAGCTCAGACTTAAATCCCGCCCCCGCCGCCACAATATAAGCATTTAAATCTATAACTTTTCCTCTACACACAGGTTATATTAGTAGTACACAGATACCACTATTTCCATTTTTACATCTTGGAATATCTTAGAATTTCCTTTGTGATATTTTCAACTCATGGGCTATTTATAAATGAATTTTTATAACACCTCAATATTTATTTCTATATATAATATTGTCATCAATTTCTCAAAAATCTTTTATCATTTTATTTTTTTGAGAGAGAGAGAGAGACAGAGTGTGAGCAGGGAAGGGGTGGAGAGGGAGGGAGACACAGAATTCAAAGCAGTCTCCAGGATCTGAGCTGTCAATACAAGGCCAGATGTGGGGCTCAAACCCATGAATGCAGGATCATGACCTGAGCCAAAGTCGGATGCTCAACCAACTGAGCCTACAGGTGCCCCTACTGTCATCAATTTTTAAAAAATTGTTTAATGTTTATTTTTGAGAGAGAGACAGACAGAGTGCAAGCAGGGGAGGGGCAGACAAAGAGGGAGACACAGAAACCAAAACAGGCTCCAGGCTCTAAGCTGTCAGCACAGACCCTGATGCAGGGCTTGAACTCACAAACCATAAGATCATTACCTGAGCTGAAGTCGGATATTTAACCGACTGAGCCACCCAGGTGCTCCTCATCAATTTTTAATTTCACTGTTTTTATACAACATATGCTGTAAGATGTTAGTTCCCATTATTCACTATTTGAAATTTAAAAAGTTTAATTGGTCTATAATCAAACCGAAAGCATCAACAAACTTCCTAGACATAACTGCAGACTAGCAAAATGTCTGTATAAACATTAAAACTATGAAAATAGCATATAAGATGTGCAGCATATTGCTTCTTGATCATCAAACACATAAATGCTTTCGACAATTGAGTCATAAAAGTGATGAAAAGAGCAAGCTGAGAAAATTTAATTATAGTCAGTTAGGAATCAGAATGATTATATACAGAACATACAATAATTAATAGAACATACTAGGAGATGAACATCCCGTAATCTCATGTCGGACTTCCCAAAAACCTATGTGAAATAAGAATAAGGATAGGGAATATGGTCTGATGAATATATACTTTTAAGACATTCTAAAATCTATAGTAATTAAAGGAATGTAACTGAAACCAAACTAACAATAAAAAAGTAGAAAAGAATTGAACAGGTACAACTCAGCAATTTATCCTGAGGTAATAATTAAAGATGAATGCAAGTCTATCAATGCTAAAATTATTTAAAATAATGATAAAATAAATGTAATTCAACATCTATATAAGAGCGTGTCAGAGTTTAATCATTAACCAGTTGCTAAATTATTCTGTAGGTTTCATGAATGTTTTAAAAGTATACTTAATGACATAAAATTATTAAGATGTATTATTAGAGAAAATTCCACTAGTAAAAGTTATCATAGAGTTTTCATAGAGTATTTCAGAGTATTATGCTAAACTTTACATATATTAACATATATAATATTGTATATATAATACATATATTATATTTTATCCTCACAAAATTACAAGCAAGAAGACAGAGACTTTGCAAGGTTAAGTAACTTGCATAAGGATTCACAGCTCCCAAATTGCAGTCATGTATCAATCTGTAAACCCCATATATATGATCCACCAACCTCCTTCCCCACCACTCCAGTACCACAAAAAGCAGAATAAAAAATGTTATTTCTCCTATTACTTTAATTCCATAATATAATATTGTGCCAAGGAAAATACTTGAAGAAAATACATTAAAATATTACTTGTATTTCAGTGTGTGGGTATCACAAATAGTTTTCTCTTTTGTTTTTTCTTTTTAATTTTTCAAACAGAAAAAAATGATAAAGATGAAATTAAAAAATGCAGAAAGTTTCCACTAACAAATGGCTAATAAACAATAAAAAAACTTACTAAAGAGTATATTTGAGGAATAGAAGTGGTAATTGAGTTTACTATATGAATATATACACATGTACTTATATATTTAAAATGTTGGATGCCTGGGTGGCTCAGTTGATAGAGCATCCGAGTTTTGATTTCAGCTCAGGTCATAATCTCACAGTTCATGGGATCGAGACCCATGTTCAGCACAGAACCTACTTGGGATGCGCGCTCTCTCTCTCTCTCTCTCTCTCTCTGCCTCTCCTCTGTTCGTACTCTCTCTCTTTCTCTCTCTCAAAATAAATAAACATGAACAAATGAATATGTTTCTAAATACCTGTGGAACCATCAAGGAAAAACAGAGTCAGCTGAGTGATAAGTAGATGAATTTGCTTTCTAAAGTAGATGCTAAGTAAGGGCTTTAATATAAGGTAAACCTCATTTTAGACATTCTAGAAATATCAAAAAATAAATTCATGTTTTGGTAAAGTCTATAGCTAATTCTTTTTTAAAAAATGTTTTGACATTTATTTATTGTTGAGAGACAGAGAGAGAGCACAAGAGGGGGAGAAACAGAGAGTGACAAAGAATCCAGAGCAGGCTCCAGTCTCTGAGCTGTCAGCACAGGGCCCAATGCAAAACTGTGAGATCATTACCTGAGCAGAAGTCAGACGCTTCACCAGCTGATCCATCCAGGTGCCCCTATAGCTAATTCTTACTGACTGTGGCTCTTTGGACATAGTGGAATTCAAGCCAGTACACAGGATGCCAATTCCCTCGAACTTTGGATGTTTTCAAGACAGCAGGTTAACTCTGGAATTTCCATGTATAAACCCCTCTGCTACTCCACTTTTCTTCTTTACCAAATGCTTTTTCAAGTAGAATGTGACATAAGTTAATACAGACTCATATGCTGGTTTCCAGCCTTCAGGATAACATCAGTATATGTCAGTGTTTTACTTTTATTATTTTCATGGTGTTTTTTTTTGTTGTTGTTACTTGTATTGTAAAAGAATATAGATGAATTTGAATAAAAACATTTCACTTTTCATAAAATTTGAATAAATGTAGCACATTTTAAGTAACAGCGACATATGAAAGAGGAAGGTGCCTATAAACAAATTACCAGTTTCATAATTAATCTGAATATTTTTTCATTGCTGAATCATTTCATAATCTTTCCCAAATGTTTCATTCAAGTAAACATTTGAACTTAACATGTTGAGTCCCTAATATCCAATGGGAAACAGTCAATTTATACTTTCCTAGGTTAATTCATGGTACATTTGAACATCCAGAGCCATTCAAATAAGGCCACATTTGAGGACATTGTAATTTTCTTCTAAGAGGAGAAACACATGACTGTATTACATAGATAATAGATGTAAATTATATAGACTTAGGTAGGATCTGGGGGCACTGGGCACCCATTAACAACAGAAACATTTCTACATGTGTTTTTGAAATAATTTATATGACCCCAGGAGACCTCTGCATATAGCAACAAATAAGGGAAATCACAGATTAATGAGTTCTTACTAGATAGGAATCTCAAAAATCGACTGATTCAGAAAGAAAAATACAGGACAAGAAAAAAATGGGGATAACTTTAAAGCATACAGTACTTTACAAAATTCATTTACATGCCCCGGGTGATTTTCTTATGCTGAAAATGAGGAAATAAATTATAAAGAAGAGAAGCAAAGTTTGTTTTTAAACAATGATAAATAATTATATATATAAACAACATATTTACATATATCAAGGCACTGTAACTTTTCCCAAATAATATAATTTTATCATAAAGAGTTAATATATATATATATATTTTCACAATCATTAAATTCAGGTATGAATGAAAAAAAAAAGCCTAAGCTCTATTATATTTTGTATTTGCTTTTCACCTGTAAGTTTAAAAGCCAATTTTTAAAGTCCTGAATCTTACTGTATTTTCTAACTAAATAACTGCTGTGTGCACTGCACATGTCTTGAAATGCTTAACTTGACTGTATGTGTTCATTTATACTGCTAATAGTTTTTCCTGCTGTGACTTCTAAAATAGTAAGTGTCCTTGCATCATGCCAAGAAATTTTTTTTTTCTTATTTAAATTTATTTTTTGAGAGACAGAGAGAGACAGCGCCAGCAGGGGAGGGTCAGATAGAGAGGGAGACACAGAATCCCAAGACAGGCTCCAGAGCCTGACGCGGGGCTCAAACCTGCGAACCGTGAGATCATGACCTGAGCCGAAGCCAGACACTTAATTGAGCCACTCAGGCACCCCGCCAAGAAACGTTTTATATAATCTTATCAGTGCTGGACACTCATCGTTGTGGAAGTTTACAGGCCTTATGCTTTAATCTCTTCAATTTCAATTATCTGTCTCATACATAAAACACTCTTTCCCCCTCTCGCTCAATCTCTCGATTTCCCCAACAGATAGTATTAGATTTGAGTTTTGCTTTACTATAATGATTTCACACCCTACTTCATGCTTAAAATTGTTTTCAATGTTCCAATTTGTCATGAATTGGTGATAATTAACTGCTCACTTATTCATTGGATTTCATAAGCTCTGATATCTCCAAATTGATCACTTAAGGGAATGTAATGTTGTGAATTCTTATTACTGTGTTTTACTAAATATACTCCACATATTGGTTGCTTCTGTCCTTCCTTCCTGCCTTCCTTGTTTTCTTTATTATTCTTTAATTAAGTATCTACTATGTAGCAGGTTCTCTGCTAAACAAGGAGTTTAAAGATTAACAATTAACCAACTATAAAAGCTTATGATAATGAAGAGGAATCACTGTTTACAAGGTATAAAAAGTCATGTTATGTATATGTGTGCAGAGAGGAGTGGAGTAAATGTGATTCTAGGCAGAAGCCCTAGCTTGAACTGGAGTCATATTCAAGAAACACATATAGTTTGGTGTGGCTGGAGTGTACGGTACAACTTGTTTTGACAAACACTGAATATCATCTTATAGTTTTTGTCTTCCAGAAAATGATGAATATAAAAATGCATGTCTTACACACATATTTTATAAATACATTGTGTGGTCTAGTTCAGAGAACCCAAAGAGCAATCTGTATCTATGATAAATGCATGTCCAAATTATGTGAGTAACGAGGTGTTCATCTTAGTAAATTAATGTTTCTCTTCTTCTTACATTTCAGATATTTTCTTCAGCTACTTTGTCAGTGACATATCTAAGATTCAACTTGTCAGTTGCATAGGAGCATTTGGTAGAATTTACACATTTATTTGAAATTGTAGAAAATTCCTTTTTAACACCACCCTTTTTCAACTGCAGTCCATCTGTCTGACAGTGGATCTCCCTGGAAGAAGTATTTCAGGAAAAAAAAGTTTCCAAGGAGATCTGAGTGGTTTGTCTCATGTACAATAAATAAATAAATAAATAAATAAATAAATAAATGGAAGAGCCCCAAGATTGAGGCATGGGTGCCACTGATTACAAATGATATTGGCCTTTACACAGGATCCATGCCAAGTTCTCTTGGGGGATCTCAATGTCTACTACATTTTATTTTTTGTTTAGAAATAAATACAGGCTGATCAGAATAGGGGCTGGACTCGCCACATCATCACCGGTCGTGAAGCAAATAGTATGCTATACTGCATAGTGGAAAGAGTAGTGATTTATAATTCCAGGAATATTTATATCAAGCATAAAATCCCAACCACACACATACATTTAATGGTTTTTTTTTTTACTCTTTTTGAAGAATGAAAAGACATAAAGTAGAGTCATGGATAGAAAAGGGGGGTGTCCCTTTAACTAGATATTATCTTCAGGTCTTTTTCCTGAATGTTACTGCATTAGCAGAGTCCTTTGTGTCCTTTGTGTTCTCTGAAGGCAATAGATTGTGTCTTAGTAATCTTCATACTTTCATAACTTGGAGTGAAATCTGGCATATGAAAGGAATTCAGATATTTTTTTACTACAAATACAAGCAAATCCAAGTTCTTTTTTTCCCCCTAGCATCTACCTACAGTCTAAATTTTCAACGAAGAATTAAAAAATCTAAAACCTGTATCAGACAACAAAAAAGAAATAGAGGCATCGAAATTGGTAAGGAAGAAGTAAAACTTTCACTATTTGCAGATGACATGATACTATATATAGAAAATATGAGTCACCAAAAAACAGCTAGAAATGATAAATTCAGGAAAGTCATAAGATACAAAATAAATGTACAGGAACATGTTGCACTTCTACATACTAATAATGAAGCAGCAGAAAGAAATGAAGGAAATAATGCCACTTATAATTGACCAAAAATTAATAAGTTATCTAGGAATAAAGAGGTGAAAGACCTCTGAGAACTATAAAACACTGATGAAAGAAACTAAAGATGGCACAAAGAAATGGAGAGACTTTCCATTTCATGGGTTGGAAGAAAAAAATATTGTTAAAATGTCTATACTACCAAAGCAATCTACACATTTAATTCAATCTCTATCAAAATATCAATTGCACTTTTCACACAGTGAAAACAAACAACCTTTCAATTTGTATGGAACTGCAACAGACATTGAATAGCCAAAGAAATCTTGAAAAAGAAAAGCAAAGCTGAAGGCATCTTAAATCCAGACTTCAAGTTATATTACAAAACTGTAGTAATCAAAACAATATGGTACTGCTACAAAAATAGACGCATAGATCAATGGAACAGAATAGAAAACCCAGACCAGAAATAAACCAGCAATTATATGGTCATTCAATCTTTGACAAAGCAGGAAAGAATATGTAATGGGCAAAAGACAATGTCTTCAACAAATGGTGCTAGGGAAACTGGACATCAACATGAAAAAGAATGAGACTGGACCACTTTCTTACACCAAATACAAAAATAAATTCAAAATGGAATAAAGACCTAAACATGAGACCTGAAGCCATAAAAATCCTGGAAGAGAGCACAGTAATTTCTCTGACATGGAATATAGCAATTTTTTCACACCAGTCAGAATGGCTAAAATAAAAAACATATGAAACAATAGGTGTTAGTGAGGATATAGAGAAAAAGGAATCCTTGTGTACTCTTGGTGGAAATGCAAATTAGTGCAGGCACTGTGGAAAGCAGTATAGAGCCTCCTCAATAAAATAAAGGTAGAACTACTCTATAATCCAGCAATTACATTACTGGCTATTTACTCAAAGAATACAAAAGCACTACTCCAAAGGAATTCATGCACCCCTGTGTTTATTGCATCATTATTTACAATAGCCAAGATATGGAAGCAATCTGTGCTCATCAACTGATGAATGGATAACAATGTGATATATATATATATATATATATATATGTGTGTGTGTGTGTGTGTGTGTGTGTATATATGTAATATATGTGTATACATATGTGTGTGTATATATTTTATATATATATATATATAAAATGGAACACTATTCAGCCATAAAAAAATCAAATCTTGCCATTTGCAATGGCATGGATGGAGCTGGAGAGTATAATTCTAGATAAAATAAGTCAGAGAAAGATAAATGCCATGATTTCACTAGTGTGTGGAACTTAAACAAAACAAGCAAAGGGAGAAATAAAAAGAGACAAATCAAAAAACCGACTTTTAACTATAGAGAACCAACTCATGGCTACCAGAGGGGAGGTAGGAGTAGGTGAAATAAGTGATGGGATTAAGGAGTACACTTGTGAGGAGCATTGGATAATTAAAATAAAACTTAAAAAAAATGTTCTAGAACCTAACCCTCATTCCCTATATCTTTAATAAGGCTATCAGAATACTACTGTTTGAACTGTGGTGGGCTGAAAGTGAATTTAGGGCATGGGTAGCAGCCTCATCCTAGGTAAAGCCAAATGGGTAATAAACTTTCTCCTTCAATGCAATGCAGCAAGTTTGCTGTTGGAGTGTCAACAGGTTCAGAGCTTTACATGTACATCTTATATATGTGTATGTTATGAAGTTAACAATAGCAGATATTAAATATTAATATAAACAGTAAGATCCCAGAGACCAAGCCTGAGACAATGTAGGGTGTTTACCTAAAACTAGCAGAACCCATTTTACCAATAGGGCAACTATGGTAATAAGATACACGTCACACATTTTTGTGTGAGAAAGCTAAATCAAATGATTTATTTGATATTAATTTGTAAATTATATGTATAAGAATGCTGTACTTTTTTTTTTATCACATACTTTTGGGAAGCCTGATTTTCTCTTTTTCTTTTTTAAATAAGATATCCATTCTTTGGCTTTAATGTGATGACAAGCTTGCTTCTATCATGGAAACAACATTCTTTGTGAATGTTGATAGTTTAAACCCAAACTAGTTTAAATGGTGGTACATTTAGTTAAGTTAAAAGAGTGACATTTTTCAAAAGACTGTATTATGAGAAATTCTATACTTCCATTCATCCATTTTTAGAAATAGAAATTTTCAAAATTAGAAAATGAAAATATTCTAATCACAAAGGACTAAAATGCTGAAATAGGAGACAACTCTATGAAATCATTTACAAATCTCTTGTTATCCACAGCTTTTCATTCATTTTTTGGTTTGTTTTAAATTGTATTAGAGGAGAGAATAAGACATAAAAGTATACAAGTTAGAAATGTACACATCAATCTTTATAAAGTGAACTTAGCTATTTAATCAGTACTCATGTCAAGAAATAAAACCTTTATAAAACCCCTCATTGTTGCCTTCTCTCTATTCCACTTCTCTCCCAAGGTAAAATCTACCAGTTTTGAATTTTAAATGGCATGGGAAGATGAAAAAACCAGGTTTTGAGTTAGAATTTGATTAGGGTAGGGCCAGGTAGTTGAAATAGGAGATCCACCTAAAAGGCTGTTGCTCAATCAATGATAAACTTTACCACCACCACCACCACATCATGAAATCCAAATCCAAAAAGGAAACTTAAACATCTTGATCTTAAATTGGAAATGGGAGTCCCCTAAAAATTTGAAATCATAAGTGTTCCTCATGTGGGTTCTAAGCTCATATCCATGTTATCTGAATCTCTAAAATAAAGAATAGCTAGGAAGTTTTCTGCAAAGTTGACAGGTGGTTTGCATCCTACAGCAGATTGTAATTTCTAAATATGGCCTCAGCAATATATATCTTGTTTCACAGCCTCTTCTAACAAAGCCCTCTCTTCCTAAACTGGATATATTTCTTCAACTTCATGTCATAGAGCATCACAGAAATGACACTATGTGACTTCTGAGGAGAGGTCAGACCCCATCCAGCTTTCTCTCTTAGGACAAGTACTTTTGGAGCTCTAAGGTACAACAAAAGAAATATTAGGTAGCCTAAAGATTTCTCTCTCTACTGGGGAGAATACAGACATACGCAGAGAACTAACTGAGGACGTCCACTGTCCCAGTCCCCAGCTGTTGGAATTTTCCCTGCAAGCGCCATACATGGGAGTGAGCCTTCAGGGGAGTCCCACTGTTGAGCTACCCAGGAAGCTGGCCAAAGTATCACACAATGTTCTGAGTGAATATTATATCAAACAAGATGTAATGGTATTTCCATGAAATCTCACGTTCACAAAACTCAACACATCTTAAGCAAAACCAATTGTTCAGAAACTATATCGCATCAAAGTCAAGAAGAACATCTTAATAGTATACAGAAAAAAAATATTGCTTAGGAAAGAACATCAGTTAGACTGATAGTTGACTTCTCAGCAACAACATAGATGGCAGAAAAAAGTAGAATAATGTCTTTCAAGCACTAAAGAAAAATATAACACCTATTATATATATATATATATATATACACTGAAGTTATGTATATTAGAGAAATAATATCAAATTTTATAGGCTAAAACAAAAAAATCTTCAATAGGAACCCTTATAGCACTTAATACATATTTTAAAAGAAAAAAAGAAAAATAACCTTGCATCCTGAATTAGATGTTACAAACAAAATAGAATAAATTATGCAAAAAAATTAAGAAATAAAATTGTGAAGAGCGAGAATTAATGAACTGAAATCAACAAACAGAAAATAAACAAACTAGAAGTTGCATCTTTGAAAAGTTGGAGAAAATTTAGCAAACTCTTATAAATGTCAGCAGGAAAAACAAAAAACCCAAAAGAGAAACACAGAAAATTATTAAAAATGGAAAGAAGAAACTACAGAAATTGTAGCACACATGAAGAAAAATATGCATCACAAAAGTATGTATTATATGATTCAAGTAGATTGAAATCAACAAGCCAAATTTATAATGTATTACTTATTTGAAATGATCAGGATAAGAAATGAAAAATAAACAATAAATTTTAGAGAGTGAGAAAGAAAGGAATGGATATGGGGTGCCTGGGTGGCTCAGTCGCTTAAGAACACAACTTCAGCTCAGCTCATGATCTCACAGAGAATTCGAGCCCCGTGTTGCGTTCTGTGCTGACAGCTCAGGGCCTGGAGCCTGCCTCAGATTCTGTGTCTCCCTCTCTCTCTGCCTTTCCCCCACTCGTGCTCTTTCTCTCTCTCTCTCAAAAATAAATAAAATATTAAGAGAGACAGAGAAATAAAGAAAGGAATGGACATAAGTACATTAAAACACTATGTAGTGTTTTTTATTAACTGATTTTACTTACAAGTATTAATAATCTATTTTATATTCTATATTTTATTTATTCTGTTTTATGTATGAAATATTTCATAATTAAATGTTTAAGAAATGATTTTCTTAGAGTGTATTAGATTCATTTAGTGGATCTAATAATATGAAAACATTTCATTGTCAATTAACAATATGTGATAGTTACACATCTTTCTACCTTGGAAGTAGAAGAAAATGTAGCCATTGATATAGTTATGATTACTTACATTGCAGAAAACAACTTGTACCTTGAATATTTGACCTATGACTATTCTATTACATAATTCTCTTCATGACAAAAAAGAAGATTTAATTATTTAAAACAAAATCTTCTTCCTGGCCAAAAAAAAAAATCATGTTTTTACTGAGATGGTTCATATAGCACATACATATTCCACAATTAGAATTTTAATATAAAATAATGTTAACATTTAATGCTAATATTATTTAATATTTCTCCACTCTGTTTGTTCAGGTAATTTCCTGCGAGGTTTCAGTGGGCATTTTTCATTATTCTTGCCTTGTCTTAATGATCCAGAAATTTAAAAGGGGTTATGACATATTCAATAAGCTTGTTCAGACCCTGAGATCTTCAAATAATGGAAAATATGCCTTTGTAAAGCACAGGCATCTTAGTCTTTGATTCTTTTATGGTTTAGACTACTTTACGACTTTCTCTCAATAAAATCCATAAAATTAAAATGACCATGCAAGGGTTTATGAAGCGCCTCTGACCCAACATGGGGAAGCTAATGGTAGCAAAATTATTTCCTGAACTGCTAAAATATCTGGAGGGAACTATTTTACAATACAAGGGCAGACAAGAGGTCTGGAAAATTCATGTTTTGAGAAACCCCTCATCTGGCAGCCGCACAATAGAAAGTGTCAGCGTCCACAAATTATGTATTAAATATTGGAAAATATATGTCAAAAAACACCATGGCTATCATACTGTGGAGAGAAACAAATGATAAAGACATTAAAAATAGTGAAAGTATAATTATTGTGGAAATCATTAACATTAATAAGTACTATACCATTACTCAAGGTCCATCTGTTGTTGAAATTTTTTTCTAATTGTAGAGATAAACTATGGATGAAAAAAACATTGATTCATTGGATTAAATTCTGCTTATCTCTATTTTTCCTAAAAATAAAAATCACAGTATTTGAAGAATCTAAAGTTAGGAGAATGTAATCTATGTTAGAATTACATTAAAGTTTTTCCTTAGGCATCCTAATAGATTAACACTTTTCAGTATATATTTTTATATAAGGGGATTGAAACTGACATGTCTTGCCCAATATATAAAAGTAAATACTTGTGACCATAAAAGTCTTCCAGTCATTGGCTCTGTATTGTTCTTTGAGGGAAGCTGAAATCAGAAGATTGGGACAAGAAGGCAACATAATACAAGAATGAATTGGTTTAGTCACTGTATTTGAGCACTATCCACCATCTGGCTTTCAAATATTTAATTATATTATGATTATCTTGAGCATTATGCTATTTATTATCTTGACCACTATCAAGGAAACTCTGGTTATCAATGGCTTAAACAAATTAGGTTATTTTTTTCTCATCTCTATCACGTGACCAGAAGAGGTGGTGATGGTAATACCTATAGCAGCTCAATAATCTTGCAGTCTTCGGTATCTGCAATTCTCCCGGCCTCTCCGCAAGATCCTAAGATGACCACCTCGGCTCCAGTAAAAATAACCTTAAACAACAGGAAGTGGGGGGAGAGTAGTTCAAGGTATAATCATCCAACCATCCCTTTTATAAGGAAGCAAAAGTTTTCTCATGAGTATCCCTTGCAGACTTTCATATACATCTTATTGAAAACTATGTCATATGACCCCTCAACCCCACCCAGGGCAATGAGGCTGAGATAGTCATACGTAACCATTCTAGCCTCCACTGTTGGCAGATGGGAGAGGCAGAACATCCTTGTGGATAGAAATTAGCCAACCACCGGGATCTGCCAAAGTAATCAAAAAGTTATTTATTTATTCAATATATATTTGTTGAATGTCAAGTATTATTTTAGGTTCTATTTAAGTAACATATATACATATGTTAAATTGACTATTTGATATTAACAAAATTCATTTCTTTTTAAAAAATCTCTCAAAAACATACACCATTTCAAAAAATGATAATGGTTTGCGATGTACATTTTTTAAAATGTGCTTTCAAAATCTGCACCTGAGCATTCTGAACAATGTTATGAAAATAGGTATTGCAGTTTGAATAGTACTACACTAGAAAACAGAAGTATTTATAGAAAACTTAAAAATCATGGGGTGCCTGGGTGGCTTGGTCGGTTAAGCAACTGACTCTCGGTTTCTGTTCAGTCAGGATCTCAGTGAGTTTGAGCCTCTTGCAGGGTTCTGTGCTGTGGCAGTGTGGAGCCTGCTTGGGATTCTCCCTCTTTCCCTCGCTCTCCGGTCCTTCCTCACTCACGTCTCTGTCTCAAAAAATAAATATCTTTTAAAAATTTATAAATCTAAAGATGTTTCTGCCAGAATATAAATATAATATAATGCACCCATAATACATATGACAGATGTCTTAACACTGTGCTATCAGGCATTATAACGATTATGTATTTCTTTATTCTTTGCCATTGTTATTAAATCTGTCTTTTTCCACTGAGGCAATAGAACAGACTTAGGGTAGATGATAGTAGTGCTTTTATTTTTTTTTTCTGTGAGAAAATATTGGACAGTAAAGAAGAAAAAATTAACTGGGATAATTTAATGGTGAAACTATATAGATGATCCTGAAAGAGATAAAGAAGTAATAGGAATAATATCATCTCATAATAGCAAAAGTATTTATTGGGCAATTTTAAAACAAATGTTTATAATTATGTTTAGGCTATGTAATTTTTCAGTTCTGATATCTATTATAATTTTTAAAGTTGAGATAAATTCTCTTCCTTTTTTGAATCTGAAAAAAACTTTTAGAAGTTTCAAATGAAAATGTGCATTAATGTGTTTTACTACATTCTTTTTAAAAGATATGTATTTTGAAGGCTCAACAATATATAATGTAACATTTTATTATTAACTTTATCTCTCAGATATAGCCACTAGGTCAGAATAAAAATGAACCATTTTCTTGGCTAGATTTGAATTTATTTCTTAAAAGAACTTCTAATAGCTAATCTACTTAGGTCTAAACTTCATCTCAATTCTTTTTTAAAAAATATTTATTTTTGAGAGAGAGACAGAGACAGAGAGCCAAAGCATGGGTGGGGGAGGGGCAGAAAGGGAGGCACACAGAATTGGAAGCAGGCTCTAGGCTCTGAGCTGTCAGTACAGAGCCTGATGCAGGGCTTGAACTCACGAATGGTGAGATCATGACCTGAGCAGAAGTCAGACGCCCACCCAAGCCACCCAGGAGTCCTAAAGCTTCATCCAATTCTGTTAAACTATAGCCAGTATCAGGTGGAGAGACAAACATGGCCAGAATCAAACTTGTTTAGTTGGTAATTCTCACCTCTGGCTTGCCTTGAAATAAAATTCTGCTCTTTCACTATTAAACCAAATTTGTATTCACCATTAAGCCTTTTAGTGGTCCCTTATTGTTCCAAGAATTAGTATATTCCTATGTTAACAATTATTATATAATGCTGAGTAGTAAGCACTAAAGACAAAAGTAAAAATAAAGAGGTGAGATTAATTTTAACGCATTTTATTTAACCCTGTATCTGGAAGTATTGTAATTCCAATATGTATTTAGTGTACACGTATTAATGAGATATGTTCTTTTCTTTTCTTGCACTTAATTTTCAAAATCCAGCTTTTTAAAAATGTTTATTTATTTTGAGAGAGAGAGAGAGGACATGAAGAGGGGTGGAGTGGAGACCAGGGAGAGAGAATCCCAAGCAGGCCCCGCACCATCAGCCGCCAGAGCCCTATGCAGGGCTTAGTTCTATGAACTGCAAGATCATGACCTAAGCCAAAATCAAGAGTTGGACACTCAACCAACTAAGCCACCCTGGCATCCCTTCAAAACCCAGCCTTTACAGAATATCTCAATTCAGACTAGCAACATTTCGAGTGCTTAATAGTCAAAAGTGGCTCGTGACTACTGTACTGGATGGTCTAACCCCAGAGCATCTAGGATGTGGCTAGTCTGCTTCCAGTTGACTAAGGTAGTGCATCTACCTTAACAATGAAGCTGGGAGCAGGTAAATAGTTTTATATGAATTGAGGTATATAACAAAGACACGTGCTGAAATAAAATACAAAACTAACTGTACTAGGAGGTAAATCAAGCTTATACCTTTAGCCTAAACATAGACTGCATGTGAGAAAATATTTAGATAATCATCAAAAATCTGCTTTTAATTTTGAAATTTGAAACACGACTATCCATTTATTTACGTAGGGAGGGTGAGCGAGTTGGGGAGGGACAGAGAGGAGAGAGAGAGAGAGAGAGAGAGAGAGAGAGAGAGAGAGGGAAAATTCCAAGCAGGCTCCATGCTGTCAGCAAGGAACCTAACACAGGGCTTGAACTCATGAACTGCATGATCATGACCTGGGTTGAAATCAAGACTTAGGCACTTAACTGACTATGACACCCAGGTATCCCTATCCAGAAAATATTTTAAGTAAAATGAGTTATAAGACATTATGTTTGGTATTATTTGAACATCTATGTTTAGTAAAAAGTAATTTAAAAGCTATAGAAATAACTCTAAAATATAATATATGAATATTTGATTTATGACAACATTGTTATTTTCCATATAGATCCATATTATTTGAAAGATACTATATTTGTTTAAAACAAAAATAAAAGATAACATAGCAATATGCATGAATAGATAATCAGAAAACGCATTGTTATAAAGAATTGGATATGCAAGACAAATTATGTCAAGCATTTTTGTACATATATAATTGAGGCCATATATAGGAAAGTACAATTCCTTAATTTCCATAAAGAAGATAGAGTTCAAAACAAGCTCAGTAAGGATCTGATGCTGAAGTTGGAGTAGTCACCTCCCTAAATCAGTGGATATGTGAAGATGAACAGGGAGGTTTTCTATAACCTAGAGGCTTGAGTTTTACTATCTATACAGGGATAGAAATTATGTATTGGGATGCTGAAGGGCCAATGTTTGAAAGTGAAACCCCTACTGTAAAAATAATACTCAATGTAAACATTAGCTAAAATATCCACCAGGAAACACAGGAAATGACAGGCATATTTATATTTTCCCCCCTTGGGCTGTAGCTGGGATGTCTAAAAATTTGTAACTACAAGTGTACCATCCAATAAGTGTGGTTTCAGTATACAACTTCACTTAGGAAAGGTCTAGCTGATAAAGAAATATGAAATTACATCCTAAACTAATTGCATTTCTATACCAAGACAAATCCTAAATCCAGGCTACATGAGAGTTTCAGGATAAAGTACTACAAATTTCTGGCTTAAAATAGAAATACAAGTTTACAAAGCCTATAGGGTTATTATCGCTGTAAAACAAATTTTCACGAATCAGCTGGCTAAAAGCAACATTTCTATATATTCATGGGTTCTTTGGGCTTAGAATTCAGAAAGACCATAGCAGGAGTAGTTTCTTTGTTGATGCCTGGGGCACAGGCTTGTGAAGACTTGACGGGTATGGGTGACTCCACGGCTGGTGGCTGGGATCAGCCGGAAGTGTCTTCACATGCTTGTGAGGTGATTTCAGCTGTTGTCTAGGGACTCACCTAGAGTTCACCTGAGCACCAACATGTGGTTTCTCCGTATGACTTGGCCTTCTTCTACACAATAGCTCTCTGGTTCCAAAAGGAAGCATCCGGGTGAACAAGCCAGAATCGACACTGCCTTTTCAGAGGCGGCTTCAGAAGGCCTGCAGTATCACATCCACTATAGTCTATTTGCTAAAGGTGAGTTATATATATCAGCTGTGACTCAAAGGAAGGGGACATAGAAACTGTCCTCAATGAGAACAGTTAAAGGATTTGTGGGATGTGTTTTTAAACCACCAGAATCTGCATTTTGGTTACAAATTAGGTCTGTTCTTCGTATTTACAAACTGTTCATACCTTCTCCTAGGATTCTTCAAATAATAATTTATTACAACATTAAATGCAGATCAAGTTCCAGGTTCTCAATCTATACCAGATCCAGGTCAGATGAAGTTATCTTTGTACAGATATTCTTGATGTGAAAAACTGTGAAGTAAAGGAATACCTTTTCTGTCCTCTCTGCCTACACTCCTCTCCAAACATATGGTGACACAAGCACTGGAAAATTGATATTGATATAACAACTTAAAAAGTGGCCAAAGGAAAAAAAAAGAAAAGGAAAAGAAAATGCTATGTAATAGTGACTGACCCAACAGCAATTTGAAAGTACACACAGGTACATGTTAGCAGTTCCTTGAAGAAGACTCAGTCCTACCTTCTGGATTTCTGTTTTATTTTGGTTTTTTTTGCTTTGCCTGTGGCACTTGGGCTTGAAGCTGGGTTCTTTGTTTTGCTATCTGACAAGTATTATAGTACTTGTATAGTATCATAAAGCATGACAAAATTATGAACTAAAATATAAAATTATAAACCCCACTAGGGAATAATGTAACATGACTCAATGTAAAGGACATCAATTAAAAGTAGGTTCAGAATATCAAGAATTTATAAAAGCATTGATAGTAAAATAAAAAATGTTTAAGACAAAATTTTAAAATCTTAAAAATAAGATACTACGAGGCAATGAATGTAGGTTTAAAAACAGAATTTTAGAAATAAAAATATTAAATATGAAAACACATTACATAGATAAAAATAGATGCTTAGATACAACTGAAGATAGAATTAGTTAACTGGAAGAAAAGACTAAGCAGAAGGTAAATCAGAATGAAAAAAGATAAAAAAATTTTTCACGCTTAAGAGACTTATGATACAAAATTATGCAGTCTAACATAATCTAATGGAGTTTCTCCAGAAACAGCAAAGAGATAATACATGATATACATGAAAATACTCCAGAAATATCTTAAAATACTAGATCTTATCAGTATAGTTAGTCCTAAATGATGATAAATAATAATAAATCTGTACCTAGAAATATTCTAGAAAAAATTTCAAAATCAGAGAGCTCTTAGAAACAGCCTGAGTGAAAAGATAGGCTAACTACAAACAACCAACCAATAGTTTGATATTAAATTTGATTATCAGTAAAATGAAGAACACAATGTTACATATTCATGGTGCTCAGGAAAAAAAAAGTTTATTTGTCTAGAATTCCAACCCCCGGTAAACTATCATTAAGAATAGGCATAAAATAAATACTTATCTAAGCAAAATAAAGTGAATGTAAGCTTATTAAAAAAAAGAGTAGGCAAAAAACGACAATTTTCTAAAGAAAAAAATGGAGAAGCTGTCACTTATAGATATTCCTAAAAAGAAGAAAAACTTACTAAGGATGTCATTTATGAAAAGTAGGATATTAGATGCAACAGTGATCAAAGAATCTGTTAGACAAATGGGGAATCTAATTAAGGCTTACCTAAAGTTTTTTTGAAGTTTATTTATTTATTCTGAGAATGAGAGCAATCAAGGTGGATAAGGGCAGAAGGAGAGGGAGAAAGAGAATCACAAGCAGGTTCCCACTGTTAGCACAGAACCTGATGTGGACCTTGAACCCATGAACCATGAGATCATGACCTGAGCTGAAACCAAGAGTTGGGTGCTTAACCAACTGAGCCACCCGGGCACATCTCCATCCTTTTTTTTATATTTAAATAATTTAGGTGGGGTACTTTGGTGAGTCTAGCTAAGCATCTAACCCTTGGTTTCAGCTCAGGTCATGACTCATGCTTGGTGGGACTGAGCCCTGTGTTGAACACCACACTGACAGCATGGAATCTGCTTGGGATTCTCTCTCTCCCTCTCTCTCTCTTTCCCTCCTCTGCTCTTACTCTCTCTCTCAAAATAAATAAATAAACTTAAAAAATATGGAGGGGAGATGGGTGGGGTTGGGCTAAATGGATGATAGGTGTTAAGGAGGATACTTATTGTAATGAGCCCTGGGTGTTACATCTAAGTGATGAATCACCAAATTCTACTCCTGAAACCAATATTACATTATATGTTAACTAACTAGACATTAAATAAAAATTTGAAACAGATAAAAAACCAATTATATACAGGAAAACTGTATAAGGCAGAAGGCAGTGCAGTAATTGGAGGTAACATAATAAGCATCTTATATATCTTGGGGTAATACCAATTCATTCAACTAACTTTAAACATTGATACATATATTATGGTTATTAAAATTGTTAAAATATCATTAAGGTAAAAGAAAGACAAAAGGGGAAAACTTTCAGAAAAGTAGAACACAGGTACTTTGAAAATTCTCTTGTGACAGAACACTTACAATGTTGGATAGAACATAACAAACATCACTGTAAATATATATATATATATATATATATATATACTGAAAATTTCAGGATTCTACATATAACATCTTGGATCCAAAACAAAGAGTAGAGAGTAAGAACTGATGTAGCAGTGTGCTAGGTTAAGGCAGGTGTTTATAATGGTACCAAAAGCTTTACGGATAATGATCCAAAAGACAAAGTGTAAGTTCAAAAGTAGAGCAGAAAGTGCGTACTGATGCTTTAGTCGCACTTGATGAGATTTGTTAATCAGTGGTCACTGAAGGGCTTGAATGCTAGTGGTTGTGTAGGTTCAGCATCAGGTTCAGCATCAAGATGGAATGAGATTTTGAGAAATAGAATCTGGCATGAATTCTGGACTTTCAAAGGGTTTCTAACCTCTGTGTAAATATAAACAAAAAAATGTTAACCTTTAACAGTAAATAAAAATACTGACTGTTTAAAGTTTGCCTGTTGATAGAGTAGACACAAAATTTCCTCTGACATTTTGAGACCTCATGCTTCTAGTCACATAGATTTTGTATTAATATTTATACTACTTTACTTCCAAGGTCTGGGAACTCAGACAGCTAAGGATTTCTGAGATAAAGTCCTACCAAATATAAGCTTTTAATCTAAAATAACAAAATACAAGAGGAAGCATACTACTATAATGTCAGCGGTAGACAGAAACACACAGTAGGATTAATCTGTCAAGAAAAGCAGAAGAGAATTATTGGATGAGACTATGAGGCATAGCTGGCTACCTGTTTTTCCTCTTGGATTCAGAGGTGGAGCAATTATATTTCCAAGTTTCCTTTGTGGTTGGCTATGGCCATATAACCAAGGTCTGGTCTATGGACTGTGTCTAAAACTGATGTATGTCACTTCTAGGCTTAGTTGATAAAAGCTTCCAACATACAAGCCTTCATTCTCTTTTTTCTCATCCTTGCATAACAGAAAGAACAGTATAGATTTAGAGGAGGGAGACTCCAGATATTAAAGGAAATGATATGCTCAAATAGACCCTAGCAAGATCACTCAGCCAAAAAACACCTGTGGGACATGATTTACATTTGGAAGGAATATATGGCACAGAGATTGGTTGTGTGTTAGGAGCAACAGAGAGCACTAAATAAAGTAATAACCTATAAAATATATGTAAGTGACTCAATAAATAAAATAAGGAATTAAAAAGAAAAACTCAGAAAGATCAGACAGATATGGAAAAGAACCAAAGTGAATATCTGTAAATATATAATTCAAAATTAAATACAAGATTTAATAGTTTTAACTTCAGATTAGTTGGAACTAAAGGAGAGAAGCAATTGACTGAAAGAATTACCCAGAATATAATTGTGCAGGTGGTACCTGGCGGCTCAGTCTGTTAGGCATCCAACTCTTAACTTTGGCTTAGGTCATGATCTCGTGGTTTGTGAGATGGAACCCCAGATCAGGCTCTGTGCTGACAGTATGGGTGCAGCCTGCTTGGGATTCTCTGTCTCTTTTCTCTCTGCCGCTCCCCCGAGTCATGCTTGCTCTCTCTCTCTTTCTCTCTCTCTCAAAAATAAATTAAAAAAAAAGAAATTATGCAGATTACAATGCAGAGATAAAGTAGTAAAAAAAAATGACAGATTAGAAGGCACTGAGTAAGGCCAAAATACTTTTACTAGGAGTCCTTACAGGAGAAGAGGCCAGTTTGAAAACCTAAAGAATAACAAAGTTTCGGTTTGGATGAGAGAGCCATATTAAGGAACAACAATATGTCCCAAATAGGTAATAAGAGATGTATAGACACTTATGAAACTGAAGATCACAAAAGCTAAAAATTGATCTTAAAGCAATATAAGAAAAGACATTAATTCTCCATTGTAACCACAACTTTCGTCAAAGTGTGGAAAATAGCATTAGATTATTGAAAACATTAAGTGTCCAAACAGCTAACCTATTATTCATATTGAAAGTGATTATTTTATTTTTATTTTTACAAACTACAGATGCTTACCATTAATCAGTCTTCATCAACACACATTTCAGGATGAGGAAAACAACATAGTAAAGGAAGAACTGGGTTGAAAGAATCATTGTTTAGTAAGAAAAAGTATTAGGCTATTCCATAAATATATGTACTGAAAATCGATTGCATACAAAGCACTGAAATAGAACCTGAGAAACAGAAGTGAATAAAAAGAGACAAATGCCTAGCTTCAGATAACTGAAACTCTAGAGGGAAGTAACGGGAACATTATAATGCAGTGCTATGTGCTACGGTAAAAATTAAAGCGGAGAATCGAGACAGATGATGTTCTGAAGGAGCTTCAATTTTTAAAAATGTAGTCAGAAAAGTTAAGCATTTTTTTCCTCCTTGGTTGCTGGCTAAAGGCAATGGTTTAAATAGTATCTTAGCACAAATAAATCTAATCCCAAGTGATCAAGCCTGGAATGTATATGTATAAAAAATGTTTGTATTATTCTGTTTAGTCTTGGATGACATCTAAATGAGAGACATAGAAAGAAATACAAATAATTTGTCTGCAACTAAGAAATACCTGGAATAATACAAAAGACCCACAGCTAATATCCTTAAAGGGGGAAAACTGAGAGCTTTTCTTCTAAGGTCGGGAACATGACACTCACCACTCTCACCACTGTTGTTCAACAAGGTATTGGAAGTCCTAGCCTCAGCAATCAGAAAACAAAAAGAAATAAAATGCATCCAAATCTGCAAGGAAGAAGTCAAACTTTCAGTATTTGCAGATTACATGATATTCTATGTAGAAAACCTGAAAGACTCCACCAAAAAATTGCCAGAACTGATACAGGAATTCAGCAAAGTCACAGGATATGATGTGAATGCACAGAAGTCTGTTGCATTTCTATACATCAATAATGAAGCAGCAGAAAGAGAATTCAAGGAATCGATCCCATTTACAACTGAACCGAAAACCATAGGATGCCTAGGAATAAACCTAACCAAAGAGGTAACAGATCTGTACTCTGAAAACTATAGAACACTTATAAGAAAAACTGAGGAAGAAACAAAGAAATGGAAAAACAGTCCATGCTCATGGATTGGAAGAACAAATGCTGTTAAAATGTCTGTATTACCCAAAGCAATCTACACATTCAATGCAATCCCTATCAAAATAAGACCAACATCTTTCACAGAGCTAGAACAAACCATTCTAAAATTTGTATGGAACCAGAGAAGACCTTGAATAGGCAAAGTAATGTTGTAAAAAAACCTCAAAGCTGGATACATCATAATTCTGGACTATACACTGTATTACAGAGCTTAAATCACCAAAAGAGCATGGTACTGGCACAGAACAGTACCATGGAACAATGGTACAGATCAATGGATCGGATCTATGGAACAGAATAGGGAACTCAGAAATGGGCCCGCAACTATATGATCAACTAATCTTCGATAAAGCAGGAAAGAATATCCAATGGAAAAAAGACAGTCTCTTCAACAAATGGTGTTGGGAAAATTGTACATCAACCATGCAGAAGAATGATACTGGACCATTTTCTTATGCCATACATAAAAATAAACTCAAAATTGATGCAAGACCTAAGTGTGAGACAGGAATCCATCAAAACCTAGAGGAGAACACAGGCAAGGACGTGGATAGAACGCGAGTGTGTTATGCTAAGTGAAGTAAGTCAGCTAGAGGTAGACAAATACCATATGATCTCACTCATATGTGGAATTTAAGAAACAAAACAGATGAACAAAGGAGAAAAGAAGGACAAATAAAGTAAGTTAAAAACAAAGAGGAAGCCAAACCATAAGAGAGTAAGAACTACCAGGAACAAAATGAGGGTCCTGGAGGGGAGGTGAGTGGAGGGACAGGGTAAGTGGGTGATGGGCTTTAAGAAGGGTGCTTGTTGTAATGGACATTGGGAATTATATGCAAGTGATGAATCACTAAATTCTGCCCCTGAAACTAATGCTACAGTATATGGTACGTAACTTGAATTTAAATAAAATCTTATAGAAAAAAAAAAGGTGAGTGATAGGAATTTTATCTGAAACCCATTTTCCTGAATGAAATGCCATATATTACATCAATTTACTTAGCATCACTTCTAAATTCTTGTTTATGTCGACATTTGCTGAGTGCTCAAAACTTTCCTTCTGATATATAGAAAGGCAGAACTAATGTTTTTCTCAATCTTTCTTGAATGTAGTTAATGAGTTATATTCTCTGTTAATACAGTGGAAACAATTTATTCACAGTGAGAAGGAAGACAGCAAAAAGGGAACAAACGCACAGCTATTAAAAAGAATCCTTGAAAACTAATGCAGAGTGATGATTTATGAGAATATGCTGATGGGGACACACCCAAACTCAGATGATATGTAAAATAAATAGCCCTATCTACTGTACTCCGAGTTCCTGCCAGTTCTCAGTGTGGGTCAGAGCTCTGTTTTGACTATTAAATAGCAAATAGTAACATCTGGAAATGTGAAGGTCAAAGGTCATTTTACTCATAAAACTGCACCAGCGTGATTCATAATAACCTGTATCTGAACTTTGCATGAATTGAGGACTGCTGCTGATATTTCTGTATAAATAAATAAAAAACTCATTCTTTCATTCTGTTGTGATTTTATTTTGTTGGCTTGTGTTACTTAAACATCTAGCATAGAATTCAAAAGTTCCAAATGCTGCATCCTTATGTTTAATTTGAAAAGTATCTATTTTTGCTGAAATTCATTCCATCTTACATATGTTACAATAACATTTGGCAGACAAGGTTTATTAAAATAAAAAATGTTTCCATATTCAAAGCCTGCATGTTATTCTCCACTTCTTGTGTTGATAATTGAATGGATCATATTTACATTTGAAAGTATGTATAGCTTTAAATAATACTTAAAACAGAGCTTCTGAATTTTCTTATCTCTCTCTCATTATTTCTCTTCTATCTCACAACATACTTTTTATTGACTAAATGTGTGCATGCCTCCAAAATTCATATGTTGAAGTCCTAATCCCCAGTGTGGCTATATTTGGAGATGGGGCCTCTAAGGAAGTAGTTAAGGTTAAAAGAGTTCCTAAGGAGGGATGTTGATCTTATAGAATTAGTTTCCTTATAAGAAGAGAAACCATATATCTAGCTCACTCTCTCTGTGTGCATGAAGAGGTCATGTGAGCACACAAGGGATGGCAACCACCTACAAGCCAAGAGACCTCATCGGAAACCAGCTCTATTGGTACCCTGATCTACATCTTTCAGGATTATGAGAAAATAAATTCCTGTTTAAATCACTCTGTTGTATGTTTTTATGGCAGTCTGAGCTGAATAATGCAATACTTTACTTGTTTTGTGTTTAGAAGATGGCATGTGCAGGTCCCCCTCCCAAAGCAGTATTTCACTGAGGTTAGGACATGGGTTAGGATGCATGCTGTTCACGGATACTTAATAATATTGAGGGAGACTGGGCTATTTTCAAAGAAAGTTACTTAAGACATTTTAGATGGTCATCTCTAAACTTGCTGATCTTATAATGGACCACTAACCACTAATAGAAGTCTTAACTTTTAGCTGGCCAACTTCTAGAGATTATCTATAACTGAATAAAATGCCACCTTATTAAAGGCATCAAAATGGCTTATTAAAACCACTTTGTTAAAGGCATGGAAATATTTTTCAAGTACCATATATAGGTATATTTTTACATATAATTAATGCAGAGTTAATTTATTCTCCTTCTCCTAGCCATAATTTTTGGATAAAACTTGACCATATCTGTCTCCATTCAGATTGCTGCCTAAGTTGAAATATCCTCTGACTGCACTTTTGTTGCACCAGTGATCCACAGAAAACAATCTGAACATTTTTGGCAGAAGTTGTGGGGTCACTTGGAAAAGCAGAATTTCCAGAGAGCAGATGTTCCATAGTGTGTAAATCAGATGTCACTGGCAAATCAATGTTCCACTTCTGTTTTCAGCTCCTTTCTTTTCCTAGTACAAATGCTCTTTATTAGATCAAGCTACTATTTAATTTTTTAACTTTAGACTGACTTTTAAAAATCATGATTTTATCTCAGTTGTATTGTTTTTTAATTAGAAAGAAGAAAGTTTAAGTATTCAGTGATAGTGATCTCTATATCAGCACGTGATTACTTTGTTACTAGATAGAGTTGGGTCGATAGTGTTGGCTGCAGTGGGACTGCTGAAGATTGTCACCCTAACTGGTGAACTAAAGATAGCAAGTGTTACTGGCGGAATCAGTGATGAAGATGTTCCGTGGGTGGAGGGGGGGAGGGGAGAGGAAATAATTACATTTTGCTTTTAATAAAATCAGTGGTTTGTTTGATTATATTTCCATTACAATAAATATTTTCCATGTATTTAAAAAGTGCATTAATGAGTTTCATTGTATTGAGTTTTATTGCTGAAAAAGGTATATGATCTATGATTACTTGTAGATCTGGCTTAATAAGTACCAGGTGCTTGTCAGTTAACATTTGTCAATTTCTTATCTGTATCTGTGAGCAAATGTTCCTAGTTAAAATAAGAGAACTGGGGAATATGAAAGGGTCAGCCTGTACCTGGGTCATAGCTGGCTTCATTCGATATGTTAAAGCTGATGTCTGGTTTCTTTAAATAACATACTAAAGCCGAAGGATTGAGGAAAAATAACAGGTTTTGACCTCAGAGGCATTAACAGATGAATTTAAAAGATTGCTTCTGTAAAGTGAAAAAAAATGCAAAAATAACCCCACCCTGGTTTGACAAAAGAAGATTAAAAAAAACCCTGTAATACAGTTACATTTGGGTCAGCATATTTTTGGTAACAAATATGTTTTTTATATCGCTTTGAATTTTTGTGTGTTATATGGAATACTGTAAGTGCTTAATTGGAGTGCTGAAAGTACTGATCGAATAGCCACGGAAGAAAAGAAATATACAGTGTAAACACAACTATAATGAATAGCTCCTAGAAATTTAAATTTCTTTAAATGGAGATTGTCAGGATTTTAGAACTTGATGGATGACAGAGGGTATGTGTGTGTGTGTGTGTGTGTGTGTGTGTGTGTGTGTGTGTATGTGTGTGTGTGTGTGTGTGTGTATCTGCGCTATGATAGCAGATTTTCAAAATTCAACTAGTAAAGCCCAAGAAAACTAGTGAGAATTATTAGCAGGTAGAAGTACTAAGGTCTAGAATCACTGAGTGAAGACATTTTTCTAGTATCTAACTCAATTTGAAAAAAAAGGCTTACCATCTGGAGCTTATTGTTTTTCTTTTAACTTTCTATTGTTGCTTTTTTCCCTCACCTTTAGAATTTCTGAGCTCTGTTTCATAAATTACTTACTTTTATTTTAATACAATTAATTTATTTAAGAACTTGGTGTTTTGGAAATGCTATCAACATTAGGTCAGACTTCTTAGAAGAAATCCTTCTGTTGATTCACCTCACTTTTTTATTATTATTTTCAATTCCTAACCAACTCTTCAGACACACAATTCAAATATTTGCTTGATAATTTTATCCAATTTACTTATAGAGTGAGTAAAACCATACTTATCTTCCTTTAAAACTTTTACACATTTTATATAGTCAATTGCTATTATCTTGTGCTTCATTATTTTACATTATCCTAAGTGTAATAGAAGTCTTCTCATTAAGTTAACACAAAAAGTTCTGATTCTCATGTAGAGAATGAATGAAAGGGAATGTAGAATGTAGAATTTTGGAACAATTGAGGACTGAGGTAAATTACTGCAAATAAAGATGGAAAGAAGGGGGTATTTAAGATACCTTTGGAATTAGAATAAACAGTCCTTCAAGAGGTAAGATTAAGAGTTAATAGTATCATCTAGATAACTGGCGTGGGCAACTGGGAGAAAGGGATAGCATTTATTGAGATGGAGAAGAAAAAGGAGGAAACAGTTTGGGGCATAATATTTTTCTCCAGCATTTGTGGACAAGCACGCACTTTGGCATATATGAAATTTTTGCAGTGTTTTGTGCTTTTCTATGACTCATCTACCTCATTGCTGCTGTAAGCTGCTGTAATCATCCTCTGAAGTTTTCTGTGATTCCTGCAACTGCCCGACTTTTTGAGAGGATGTGGCTGGAGAGCTAACAGTGACTTTTTGTATCTTTATTTACTTGTAACTCAATGACTTTATAGGTATCTGCTAACCTCTATTAAACATATTCCTTCGGGGGTGTCTGGGTGGCTCAGATGGTTGAGCCTCTGACTATGGCTCAAGTCATGATCTCAACGTTTGTGAGTTCCAGCCCCTTACCAGGCTTGCTGCTGTCAGTACAGAGCCCACTTCAGATCATCTGTTCCCGGCTCTCTCTGCCCTACCTCCACTTGTACTCTCTCAAATGTAAAAAGATTATATATATTTAATATATATTGTGTATACATAAATGTAAAAAATACATATATATTCCTGTTTTAAATAGCTGTCATGATTTCTGTTTTACTAACCATCTCAATTCTTTAAAATAGAAATGCACTAAAATATGCTGAAAGGAAATATGTCAAAAGATTTCAATTATGTTTTTGAATGAAGTGGGTAATAGTGATTCTTGACAATATATTTCCACCAAACACTTTATTTTCCCGAAGTATACAAATATATAAGCAGTTATAATTCAATAATCATAAAAAAGAAATGTATGTATTCTGGACCTTACTTATTAGAATAGCAATTAAATTTATAACTGATATCAGGACCTCCTGTTGACCAAGCACTGTTCTAGGAACTGAGGATACAACTCTGTAAAAAAAAGTACTTCCACTCATTTAGCTCACAACTATGTATCAAGCAGTGATAGAAAAAGAATGAGGACAGCAAGGGAATAGGAGGTAGATGAATTTTGAGCAGAGGACTAAAAACTGAAATATTGAGTCATATTTATATTCAGGCAATAAATAGCTACACAAAAGTGGCTAGTGCAAAAATCATGAGGTGAAAATTTGTTTGACTTATTTAACTAGCATGAAGGAGATGAAGGTAGGTGGTTTGTCATGAGTAAGTGGAAGGGAGCCACATCTTAGTAAAGACTTTCAGTGTCATTTTAAATGCAGCAAGGAAGCCCTGGAGTGCTCCAACAGTTGTGAGATTAAACATGGAGAAACATGATGTAACTTAACATGGCAACACTGCAAGAAGCCCAGCTTAAAGATGCTGGAAGTCTGAATTGAGATGTACCATAGAATGATGGAAAATGGGAGAGTTCAGAATGTATTTTGAAGGTAGATCCCAAAAGATTACTCCTGGGGAAATAGAAGAATAAATAGAAAACAAATGATGTAACTTGATCTGGACACTGGTAACAAGTTCAAGAATTGAATGTTGCTATAATATAGGTCTGGTATGTGTCTACCTGTGTCATCTCATTATATTTCCACAACAACTCTCTGAGAGACATTCTATGCTATCTACTTCCCCCGCTCTTGCTCTCTCTCAAAATAAATAACAAAAAATATATTTTAAAAATATAATAAAATGATAATAAGGAATGTGCCATTTTGTGTTATTCTATTGATCATGTAAAATATTTCTGCTGTCTTGTTTCTTACCATTTGCTTAAAAACATCAAATAATTTATATTACTTTAACCATAAAGGATATTATAGATTTATTGATATAATATAGGCAATTGAAGAGAAATATGATGTTATAGACCTGTTCCAAAATGTTTCCATAGGGGTGCCTGGGTGGCTCAGTCAGTTGAGCCTCTGACTTCGGCTCAGGTCAGATCTCACGTTAGTGGGTTCGAGCCCCACGTCGGGCTCTGTCTGTGCTGACAGCTAGCTCAGAGCCTGGAGCCTGCTTCGGATTCTGTGTCTCCTTCTCTCTCTGCCCCTCCCCCTCTCATGCTCTGTCTTTCTCTGTATCAAAAATAAATAAAACATTTAAAAAAATAAATAAAATAAAATGTTTCCATAATCAGCTAGAAACTCCTCTACACAGATGTGTTAACGGGGGCAAGCCCTGGTTCTATAATCTAAAATGCAATAGGGAAATTTTATTCAGGAGTGATTATTGGTTCATCATCAAACAAAAATTTACTTGCAAAAATTTCCAGGCTTTAATACCCATAAACACATACATTTGTATATACTAATAATAGATAACGCTACTTGTGGACTGTTTGCTAGCCACTGTTCTAAGTGCTACATGTACTGATTCACCTAATACTCAAAGTAGTCCTAAGAGGTGTATTACTATTAAAGGTCATTACAGTTATTTTTATTTTGTAAATGAGGAAACTAAGTTTCAGAGATTAGAAGATTTATCTAAGGTCACACAGAGAGAAAGCGGGAGAGTTAAATCTGAATACACTGCTGTGACTTTAGGGTCCATAATCCTAAACACTACAAAAGCTTATCTCTTGCTTTCTTCCTGCCTATCAAAGTGAAAAGTAGATTCTGTTATTATAGAATGTACAATTTTGTCACAATAACTACAGTAATATTTTATTTTAGCAATTGCGATAGAATATCAATGAATATATCTAATTTTGACTTAGAATTCCTAAAGGCATGCAAAGAACTCGTATTCTGACAAAATAACATTTTTTTGCTATTCCTCAGGAAATTATTGGAAACTGTGGAGGAAAGGATAAGTATGTGAGATACAGAGTATAACAGCAGAGTGCCTTATTTTGTTTGAAAACAACCAATAGTAACAATACCATAATTTTATAAAGTTATTTTGGGTACCTTAGTTTCACTCCCCAGTTTCAGAAGGATCTAGTTTGTCATATGTAGTCGCAAATAAACCCTAAGTTACCCTTGACATTTCCTTGTTTCACTTTTTATTCAAGTGTAGAAATTGTGAAAAGCTTATATTACTTGACCTTAAAATTTTCTAACTCCTAGATTACATTTTTCTTGAATACTCA
>NC_043709.1:33865389-33895037 GCF_006229205.1 Suricata suricatta | reverse complement strand
GCTATCTTTGAAGGTTAAGATAACCCATGCCAATCTTGTTGTCACTGCATATTTTCCAATGTTGAATTTATGTTTCAAGAACAGCCTATATTTTTAAACATTTACTAAAAAAATCCAATAAATTCATAAAATGACCATGTTACCATAACAATAAGGGTATTATAAATATTAACAAAAAAGTGGGTTCTAAATATATGCAAGCAAAAAAATATACACAAACCCTATTCTGGTTTTTAATGCGTTCATTATACTTCCACAACAAATCTGTTGGGTAAGTGCTATTGTTATTTACAGAGAGACTAAGTAACTTGCCCAAGATGCAGAAATTGAACTAATTGAGACCAACCACAGTCTCTTAAAATAGGACAATCAACTATGCAAAAATAGCAATTTATTTTTCTTTTCTCTATTTCCTTCTGATAATCAAAATGAATAATTATATGTAAGTTATTGAGTGCTAGTCATATGCTAAGCACATGAATAATCATACTTAATCCTCTCCACAAGCAGACAAAAACATGATCATTAATTTTAACTTACAAATGAAAAAACTTTAGAGAAATAAAGGAGAAAAGCCTTTAAGAGTCAGAAAATATTGTCAAATTTATATTAATATCCAGATAATTGGATCACTAAGCCCATATTTAAAGATTCTCATCTCCTGCTTCTCAATAGTTATTTATATGCTGATATTTTTATGTGGGTGTAATTGTAATATTATACACTACACAGCATCTAGTATATTATGATTCTATTTTTACATTTAGTCTAGTATTACATTTTCTGTGATTCAGTTATGATCCATGTAATTGATATGCTACAATTTAATTAATTTAAATTTTTGGGGGGACATTGACATAGATAACTGGATGGATATAAAAATATGTCCATCTGTATTTTTTGAAAAATATGTTTCTTTATCCCATTTCACTTTTTCAAAGCATCTGAGAACATTAAGCCATAAGTTTTCTACCCTTAGGCATGTCTGTGACTCATTCTCTGCTTCACCAATTGATTTCATCCTTTTTATCAGCTCCTGCTTCCACTGGTGATATGAGATTGTTGAAATCCCTTTTCCTAGCTCTGGTCTTTCTCCTAAATCCCAGAACTAGGTATTTCTAAATGCTACCTAGACATCTTCATTGTTTCACACACACAAATCAAGATTTTCAAAGTAATTTTTACTTTCCACACACATGGTTTATTTCTTACAGGCATTATCTCCGGAATAATATATTTTTTTCTCCCAGAAAGTTTGCATAATATTTTAGTCTCACTGAGTTCTCCCTTGTCTCATATGTAATTGTTTAAAATAAGCCGTGGAATTTCTTTCTCTTGTGCATTTCTAGGCTTTATCCCTTTTGCTCCAAACTGATTGCTTTTGCATCATTCGTACTCTTAACTCTTACACTACTATTGCCTCCTGAAAAGACTGTGTCCAGTCTGTCTGTCTTCCAAAGGCTGTTAATTATCTTTCTAAAGGATGCACCACGTGATGTTGTATCTTTTCTTAAAAATGTCAAGATGATCTCCATTTCTCATAGACAAGATCCTATATTTATGATATGAGAAAGGATGATTTTACTTTTCACTGGGAAAATAAAAACACTTTTGTATAGTGCCTTTGATCATAAAAGGCACACACAGGTAAGAAGGCTTAAACAAACACAAAACAATTGCACTGATAAAATGATTTTGTTATATGAGTTTTATCTCCTTAGAAGCTGGATTAATAAAGCTTGGGGTCCCTGGAACTGGAGAAAAATAATATAATCAAGAGAGGATAGAGCTGACTTGCCAGTGACAGGGATTTGAATAAAGAAGTAAAATTTTTAGAAAGAAAAGAATAAGAAAAAATATCCAATGATCAACAATATAACCTTACTTGTGATTCTTTTTATAATCTATCTACTGTATATTTTTTAGCACGTGTTAATTTATAAAAAATTTATTGACTATCAGGGATTTTTCTAGGTGCTTGTAATAAGGTAATCAACAAAGCTGGCAAAAAACAGTACCCTCAGGAAGCCCACATTCAAACAGACTATAAACAAAGAGAATAGGATACAATGTCTAAAATACATCTTCCAGCATCTCACTTTCTATACTTACTTATAAATAATTAAGACCAATTGGAAAGCTACATTTTTCAATTATTGTCATTTCAAAAAAATGTATATATCCCTTTGATTTCCCAGAACAAGCTGTGAGGGTATGAAGAATTGAGCATAGTCATTAGTCTTTGTCAATGCACATCTATGAATTCTCACACAGACTACATACACACACACAACATGCACACAAGACATCTTAAAAGAATATTGTTACCCATATACATAGATCTGCTGTATTTTTCTGTTTGATGAATGTCTGAATCCAAAAACATCTGGGAGGTGTTGCGGAAAAATAGGTTGGTGAAGGAAGAGAATATGGGTTTTGAAGTGACAGACTAACCAGTTA
This sequence comes from Suricata suricatta, assembly GCF_006229205.1. Classification (NCBI taxonomy): domain Eukaryota; kingdom Metazoa; phylum Chordata; class Mammalia; order Carnivora; family Herpestidae; genus Suricata; species Suricata suricatta. The sequence continues at coordinate 33,892,577 of NC_043709.1, read as the reverse complement.
CTGTGCCTCACTGAGAAAATTACTCAGCTGTTCTAATACAACAGTTCTCAAACTGTTTGGTCCCAAGATTATCTTACACTTTTAAAAATTATCAATGGCTCCAAAGAATTTTTCTTCATGTGTGGTACATTGTTGATAGTTATCACATGAAATTAAAACTGAGAAATGTATCACATATTTACATATGAATTCATTTGAAAATGATGATAATGAAACTATTACCTTTTAACATAAGTACCTTTTGATGAATCATAATGATCTTTTCTAAGCCCACAAATATTTAATGAGAAAAGTGTCATTGGTTTTGTAAAATTTTTACCAAATCTCTTTTATATCTTATTTAATGCATTATAAGATATATGGTATATAAGATATATGCTTTGGTATGTATTTGTTTGACAATGTTTTTTTTTCCTTGATGTACAGGGAATAAATCAAGATTCACACATACACACATAGTTATCAAATCATTGTGGATATTCTTCTTTGATACCAAACTTTGTCAGTATGCATAGTTTCTGAATGGTTAGTTGCATTGTGGAAGCTGAAAATGTAGCAGGGAACATGTCTTACTCTCTTTTATTAAAATTCATTGGTCTATCTTGCACTTTGAATGGATTCTTTGTCCATGTAAAATTTGGAAAAAAAAACTGGCTTACCAAATTATGGGCATCTTCTAAGCAAGAAGTTTCAAAAAAATCACATTAATATCACTATTGATATCATCAGAAAAGTCTTTAAGTATTGGGGAGATGTTGATAATGATGATAGATATGAGTTTTCCAAATGTCCAATTTTCCTCCTACATCTCTTACCAGCATCCTCAGTTTTAGATATTGTGTTTTTAGTTCTACATTTCAGATCGTATGGACTCCCTGCACTTTCTTTCAAGGTTCTAAGTTTAATTGCTTTTATTTTTTAAATTACATACACACACATATGTATTTGCTGGTGGGTTATATAAATCTCTATAATTTATTGGTAGATTTTGATGTTCTAGAAATTAGAATTCTCCCAATCACTTTTACTATTCAAAAAAAGAAAAAAATATATACTTCTCATAGGCTACAGTTTGTACTCTATCATTTTCCTTGTGGATTTAAATCTCATTTTATTCTTATGCCCAATATTTTGGTGGGTTTGAGAGGAAAAGTTTTCTAAAGTTCTAATGTAATTCTCTTGGGTGCATCCATATATCATTATTCTAGTTCATTCTCAGAAAGATGTTTAGCATGAGAATTAAAATTTTATTACAGTTACACAAGTATTTTAAACTTTGTATTTAAGAATATGATTTAAATAGAATCATGCAGAATGTGTGTGAAATGGCAGAGCTAAGTGAAAAAAATACATATTCTAGAACATTTCATTTTGTCTTAAATAAAGGTAGTGATATTTTATACTATTTTAATAAAGTATGGTAATAACATATTCAATTTTTTAATAATAACATGTTTATATTACTTGTATATCTGTCTTTAATAGTAAAAGAGTTGGGTCTTATCATCTTCTCTAGGACAATTTTGGAAATCTACAGGATAATTTATGACTTTTGAAACAAATACTTAAAAGGTTAAGAGACTGGAAATGGGTAAAGAAACCACTGCTAATTCATGGGGGTTAAATCTAATAAGCTTGCATTAAACAAATAATTATTTATTCAATTCCTTCTGCTAAAAATGCTTCTAACTGTAAAGACAAAATGTGGAATGCATGGTGAGTCAGGACTGCTTTCCATCCACATTTCAGGTAGAACCAAGGAAAACAGGGTGAGCACAGGGTAGGTGAGATGCTGAGAATATTGACAGTGAGCAGATGTTCAAATTTGTTGAGAAAGTCGTTGCTTTCAACCTTCAGTTCTTTATGATCTGGAGTCACGGGAAGTGCATCCAGATTTTCCTGAATGTATTAATGGAAAATCCAAATACACACATTTCTTTTGTGAAAGAGTTCACCTTAAAATTTCCATATTTATCAGTTTGTCAATAGTTCAGAGTGAAAGTTTTATTCAAATGAAAGTGGAACAAAGAAAATCTGGATTTGGGGAATTTTGTACTGTTAGTTAACATTTCCATCTTTGTATCTGCTCAATTTAACCCAATAATTGGGAAAAGGAGGACAATTGTTTTTTGTCTGCCTTGACTTAGGATATCTGATCTCTTCTGAGATATGGTACTGATTAAGAAAGGTTTTGAACCATTTGGAATGCATTACTTAATGATGTTATGAAATATCTTTTCTTAAGAGCTCTAGAAACATGGCAGAAAACTATTTTTCTTTGTATATCAGACAGGAGAATGAACAAAATCAAAGATCCTAAACCCTTTGAAACTGTATAAGGAAGTTTGTGGGTAGGGGCTTTAGTGTATTACTCTGAAGAGAGGGTACACAGCTGTCATCAAATTTTTCAAAAGGGTTAGAAAACCTCACAGAAAACAACAGACACTCAAAGAATACAAAGTCTCTCCAGTCCTATAATTGTAGAACTATGCTTATATATTCAGGTTAACCAAAAAATAAGTCAACTGGTAAATAGGAAGGCACAGCTTGAGTATGTGAGACTTTTCAAAAAAGTAAATATTTGGAATAAAGACATGTTTCCTTAGAGCTCTTGACGTTGTGGCAGATTTTTATAATTTAGAAAGGAATGTTATTTACTTCATTTACTGCAAAAGAAACATATAGAAGTATATACTTGCCATTAAAAATTTCTTTATTATGTTTTCCAAATTTTACAGAAAGCTCTTCATTTTCATTGGTGACTGATGGTGGTTTAATATTGCAATATTCTGACAGAGAGGACACATACAAAACTATAGGCAGGCTTGTTTGCCTTTTGTATTCTTTTGAGAAACTATATGCCATTGTATAGGAACCATTTTCTATTGAACACAGGGGTCAGTTAAATTACTTATATTATTAAGGTGATTTATTTCACAAAATTCACATTGACCCAAAGAGCAAGGTTTCATGAACCTTCAGGAAATAAAATACTATACAGTGACTCTTGAGTAGTTGAAATCCACACTTAGAGACTTCTGTATATGTCAATTATTTTTACAAGACTAAAAAAATGCTATTACTTTCCTCTTAAATCTGTCCATGTTTATTAAATGTATTCCACATATTCTGTGTACTATATAACTCTATTAACTTGACTTAACCTTGCAGTAGAACCGTTCAAATACTAATCTAATGTTCTTTTAAGGCTATAGTAGTATTTTACATCATCATATCTTAGTGTCTGAGATAAGGAAACTGAGTAGAGGTAACAAGGTTCTATAAAGTTTATTTCCCACATCATTGATTTACCTCATCTCTGCAATGCAAGCAAGTCCTTGAAATTCAATAGCCCAGTCTCCTTGTACTTCTTCAGCTTTGATATATTGCATTGGTGGTATTGACTACCCTGAGTTTCCTTTAATTAATTAACTTTAAAGAAGTTTCAATTTGCAGTAGGTTTCCATTTGGATTTGCTAACTTCATTAGAATTGTTTTAATGTCTAAAGTAAGTATGATAATGATATTTTGAGATGTCATCATATTCCAGTATTCCAGTAACTCTAATGTCTCCTTAGATTTTAATTTACAAGTATGATCTATAAGAACTTCAACTAAACTGTAAATGAAAATTCACAAAAAAATTCAAGAAAACTCTTCACTGAATAACTACTTACTAGAAAGTTATAAATCATGCCAACTAATCCAAAAGCATTTATTTCAGATTTTATCAAAACTTAACATGTCCAAAAATGATCCCTAATTCCTGATAAAGATACCAAATTAGGCATTTCAAGGATAAAAAAATGAGTGATATGGTCCACAGCCTCAAGCAGGTTATCTGCTACATAATTTAAAACACTTTGTGAATAACATGTTGTAAAGATAAACTCTATAATTGAATTGCAAACTGATGGAAGGGCTCAAGATATAGGGAGATACAAATAATTATGGAATTTCATTTTGATGGTACTGGAGAATAGTTTAAGTCATGTGATACCTTCCCATACTTTTTGACCCTACTGAGCACATTTTACAAGCATATTGGTACTTACCTGCCTCTTTGAATTTATTTTCTGTTACTTTTCCCCCATATTATGTTCCAGTTGTATATATCTTCTGATTGAAACTCAAATAGAACAATTTGCCTTTGCTACTGCCATCACCTCTCCCTGGAATGTAGCCCACCTTTCCCTCCACCACCAGTTTTACCATGGCAGACTCCTTTTCATCATTAATGCCTTGATTCAAATATGATCTCTTTAACGAAAATGAGTTGACCACCTTGTCTATATTGCTTGCTTGGTTTGTCTTGTATCTTAGTTTCTTTCAGTCATAATTCCCCTCATATTGCTACCCATTGGCCCCTTTTATTTTTTCATATTACTTTTTACTGGTCAAAATTATTATATATTTTATTATACTTATTTGTTCATTTATTGACTGCATCTTTCCCAATTACAATATTAGATCTACGTGGAACACTCATGCCAGTCTTTTTCATTGTTCTAGCTGCAATGCTTACAGCAGTGGCTGGTATGTAGTAGGCATTCAATGGCATTGATGAATTTTACTTAGAGATAGTTGAGGAGTCACTGAGCAAAAGAAAGTCTTATCTGCCATATATTTTAAAACAAGACACATAGTTCTGTATTTCTCTTATTTAAATATCTGTGAATATTTTTTAAAATGAAGGATCTTAGTCCCATTTCCCTCACCATTTAAACTCCAATGAGATTTTTGCAAATAATACTTAACAATCTATGTAGACCTTGAGGATATTAAAAGGATTTGAAAGGCTAGAGAATTAAAGACAAGCAGAGAAGAAAACTCTATCCAGTGGGCATAGCTATGGAAAAGGAAGATAAGAGAGAAAGTGAGAAACAGCAAGTAGTTGAATTAGGCAGGATCACAGGATGTATACAGTAGAATAACAGCAGATAAGACTGAAAAGGAGAGAGAAGATAAGGCGGATTAAATTATTTTAGGCTAGCATATTAACATCTTACAGAAATGGTATTTGTATTTATGAATTAAAATATGGACCAAAATTAAGAAAAAGGTTACTTTATGTGTAAGAATTTGTGAGCCTAGAACAGAAATTGAAAAACATATGTCCGCCATTAACTCAATCTGAGCTCAAATATCAAAGGAACATAACTTTCATACCCAGCATCATAGCTGTATCCATTCTTATTGAACTCCATTGTTAAACCTGTTCTAATTCACTCTATTATTACCTAATTCCTATATTAATTTCTCTCCTTATCTTCCTTGGTTCCCATTTTTAGTTTCTATGGAATTCCTATTTCATAACATAATTTCTTTTGTTTGTTGGATTTTTGAAAAGGTTTTTCCTGGTTAGAATACAAATATCTATGTAGATACATACTTTTCCTTATTATTTAAATTATGACTATAATTAATCATTGTATCTTATAGTTAGACAAAGTAGTCCTCATCCTCACCACTCTGTCACCCTAGCCCTGCCCCCAAGCACACACATAATCCCTACCATACCTTGCTGTCACCTCACTATGGCCCTTTGCCTATGATTGTGTGAATGGTGTCCTTTACATTATTGCTCTTGGATGAAGCATTTTTATTTGTTTGATGATTTTGTTTTTAAAGTTTATGCTGCAATTCCTAGTATAAGTTTTTTCTCTTTCCACATGCTAATTATATTAAACCTAATGTTTTCTTAAACAAATTTCTGTCCAAGAGATTTCATCTCCTTTATAATTTTTTTTTAAAGTAAAACACTGGGAAACCATTCTAAGATACCCACTAGGACAACCTGACCTTCATAGACACCTCATCTTCACTGGTATATTGTCCTAAAGATATAGGACTTTAGCTCAAATACCTATCATTAGTTGGTTTTCATACTAGTATTTCATAGTTTATAGCTAGTATGCCTTAGAATGACACTGGCATCTTAATAATCTTTACTTTTTATCTTAAGCACATCAGAAATAATGTATTCTTTAAATAAAAACAGTAGAATAAGTCCCTTTAATGGCATAAAACACTGAGACAAAGCTATAACTAACACATACAAACTCACAAATTAAACCTACTAGACAACTTAAAAGATGATTAAAATTAATGTATTTGGGTTTTATAAAGGCTTACCACCTGTATGGAACATAGAATGTAATGAATTTTTAAATGGTGATGTAATATCTTATAGAATATGTGTCATTTTCATAGATTTTGATTTTAAAATATCTGAGCAACATAAAACTATAACTGGTCCTAAATTTTGAACTACCATATATATGTGCTTGAAAAACAAGACAAAATATGAGCTCCCGTTATTGTTTTGGGCATCAAAAAATATTAAAAAGAAATAGACACTGAAAAATTAGTGGAAAATTGAGAAGTAAATTTTGGAAATTCACTTCTGGCATGATGAAGTAAGGAGGTCAATAAATTCTTTCCCTGAAAAGCAACTATACAATTAGGCAGTCAAATCAGCCATGATTTGATGTTCTGGAAATCAGCCAACCTGATTCTAAGCAACCTGAGAAGTGTATTCATGAAAACTACATAACTATGTTACTATGTATTGCAAATCTCTAAAGAGTATATAGTGGGTCTGTAATTTAACTTATAATAAAATTTGTTTATCATTAATAAGAAGAATAAAGTTGTTTTTTCAAAATCTTATATGTATGAAATACTGCACTTCCATATTGCTCCAAATCTGAAAACTTTTTGCTGAACCCTCTTGTACCATTCTAGTGAAAAATTCAACCTCAGTTATTAATGGGAGTTCTGTCTTTCCTCATCAAAGGATCTTGTAAGGACCCTCACAAAGATTCTAAATATATAATTGGTAGACTCCTATCTCTGTTTCCTCAATTTCCCCTCCATATTTAGAGTACCAAAGTTGACTCAGGGGCATGATTAAATTGCTTTGAGTAGCACGTGTTTTTGTGGTTTGTAGTCACATCTGCGTTGTTATTTAGAACTGTGTAGAAATACAACTACCGTCCACTATGCTGACTTATCCTGCATCACTGTGACTTGAAAGTGTTACAAAATTTTAGTCAAGAAGCCCATGTATTTTTTTTCCCTTTGGAGAAAAGTTTTCCTCATGTTTTTGACTATTTCTGTATTTTGCAATACTTTATATTTTCATTTAGAATTTGGCTCTTACATCAAAGATTTTAAATACAGAGCAACTAAGGTTTTCTTTATCACTTAAGCGTAACCAGATACTCATTATAAAGTTGCTTAAGTCTTGTAAGGTGAGTACAACATTTTGACAACTAAAATATATGTTTCCCAAATCTGTGGAAAAACCTGTTTGCAAATGAGATGCAAAATATTTATATGAAAAGTTAATAAGGCTTGTCTTCTATTTTAACAGAATAACACTTGGAACAATTTCAATAAACCATGTTATAAGTTACAGATACTTAATTTAAAGGAAAGACGTTGTAGCAGGTGGGTAGTATGAAGGCTCCAATATCTCACACCGCTGTTTCTATTCCCTGTGCAATGTGACTGGCAGTATCTGCCAGGTCAGCCCTTTAAAACTGGACTAGACTTGTGAGGTGCTTTGGTAAAAATGGGCAAATGTGCTAGTGTGCCAGATCGGACCCTGGGCTTTAAAGAATCTCTGTGTGTTCCTGGAATCCCTTTTACATCTGTCATTGTCATGAGCACATGCCTGTATAGCCTGAGGACAAGAAACCACATAGAGGGAATATATATCATTCCCTTTAGAGGACATTCCAGATCAGCCAGCACGCAGCTGACCAGCCAGCTGAGCGCAGACAGCTGATGAGGCTGGCAGAGATCAGTAGAAGACATCCCAGAGCAGCACAACCAACCAACCAGCTAACCCAGAGACTCTCAGGAAACAGTAAATGATTTTTTTTTTAATCCAAGCTACATTTTGAGGAGGGCTTATTATGCACACTATTGTGATAATAGATGTCTGATGTGGAGAGATGCTCTCTCTGTTTTTAATTTTATTAACTGTAAGAACTAAGAGAAAATATTGATAAGGATTCATGAAATATGGGAAATATAATAAAATGGAAAGTAAACTTAGTAGAAAGTATTCTAATACTGTTGTGGGCTCCACAGTGGCCTACAAAAAATATGCCTACATTCTAATCCCTAAAACTCATGAACATTACATTATTTGGAAAAGGGTCTTGGCAGATGTAATTGAATTAAGAATTCTGAGATAAGGAGATCATCCTGTATGATCCAGGTAGACCCAACGGCAAGTGTTCTTATACGACACAAATTAGACAGAGGGAGATTGCAGTGAAGTGACCAAAAGCTAAGAAAGCTGTCAACCAGGAGATGCTATAGGAAGCATGAAATGAATTCTCCTTTAAATTCTCTTTAAGGTTATGGTCCTGCTGAAAACTTGATTTTACACTTTTTGCCTCTAGAATTGTGAGAGAATATTTTTAGGTTGCCTTAAGCCACCAAGTTGGTAGCAATTTGTTATATTAGCTCTAGGAAATTAATACAGCAAGAAGTAAGTTGTAATAAAAATATTTTTATTACATAGTAAATAAAGAATTAATTTAATTAAATTACTTCAAATTGAAGTAAAATATAAAGTCATAAGTAGATAATCTGATTAATATTCAGGAATGAACCATGTGAACATATTAAAAATATAAATTCTTACTGATTTGGTATGAAATACTGACAGATTCTTAAAACTTAGAAAATGCTACTATAAAATAGATATCTATGAAAAACAGGTTAATAAATGTTATAAATTTAAAGACTTCTTAGAATTAGTCACTGCTACAAATAACTTTAAGTATATGAAAATCATAACATCTTGATAGAGATTTCCCAAATTTGACAGGAATCTTAAAAATATACATATTACTACTAAGAAGTTTGGAAGAGCTTTTTAAAACTACCAATGGCAAAACCTAAATTTCAAAAAAATAATCCTGGAGAAAGACTAACTTTTCTTTCTCTTCTATATACAGTAAATCACATTACAATATAGTTTTTTAAATTTATTTAAATTTGTAAATGTTTATTTATTTATGAGACAGAGTGTGCGCTGGGGAAGGGGCAGAGAGAGGGAGACACAGAATCAGAAGCAGGCTCCAGGCTCTGATCTGTCAGCACAGAGCCCAACGTGGGGCTAGAACTCACAAGCTGTGAGATCATGACCTGAGGTGTAGTTGGATGCTGAACCGACTGAGCCACCCAGGCGCCCCTACAATATGTTTTTATATGAGGAGAACATTACAGAATATATAGTCAAAACTGAAGACCAAAAATACATTAGCAATATGGCAGGATAGTTTTAAAAAAATGCTATTTAAAATTTATAATTTATTGGGATTTGCTTTTTTTTAATTTAAGTAAACATGTAGTTTAGTATTATATTCATAATTTTCCATTTTTTTCTTGAGGCATTTCCCTCTTGTAATTTGTATAAGCTTCATGATCTACAAAATCTCCATCTGTCTACCCTTAATGACATTCCATAGTCTGTGATGTTTTTTGTATCAGCACCAAAAACTAATCAGTTTGTTATTTGCTAAGTCCTGGTCTCTGCCACTAGAGTCAAACCCCGAGGTTTATATATTCCTTCCTAAGATTTGAGCTCCTCTCTATTTCCCATGGTTTAGAATCCTTAGCTAGTATGAGGCAGTCCTATTTGGCACAGACCAGTTATTTGTTTCTCTGATTATAGTTTTGGAAGAAAAAAAAACCCCTCTTAACTCTCCACTTGGTGCAAAGTAACCCTATTCGTTTCTCATTTAAAGCTAAGCTTTCCTTCTTGCAAGAAAAAAAGGGAAATTGACCTCTTCTTCTTTCTATTGTATCTCATATTGCTGAGGAAAGTCAGATAATGTTAAAACTTGTACTGAGAAATGCTGTTAACACAGGTATTAAATTAAGGAAATTTAAAATGGCATAATTTGAATGTCAGAACATTTCCCCTGACCACCTTCCCATCTCTTTATGCCACTCTCTCTAATCTTAGTAACACTTGATTTGAGTCCTTGGATATAGGAAATATATGGTGGTTATAATAATGATAATACTCTTTTATTTTAAACCCACCTCATTTGGAATTAGTAGGATTTCAAGTCTCGTATTTATTTTTCAGCCTCTGTAAGAAACCAAAACACAAAACAAAACAAAACAAAACAAAACAAAAAGCCTACAGTTTTCCCTGACAGCAATGAAATGAACTGAAGTCCTCAGTGTTCATCTACATACATTCGCCTCTAGGCTTTTGCCAGCTGTTACAAGTTCTGCCTCACGGCTCACGCTTGACATTGCCATTGGCATGTAGCCCTCCTTTCACTGTCACAGACGTATTGCTCCTCCTGTCACTGCCAATCTTCCATTGCAGCCCTCCTGGCATGGTGGAGACGGCTTTCACAGAAGTGACTGAGGCCCTCTTCCACGCAGGAGTCTCTCCTGCCCTCTTAACTATCTTGCATCTTCCTAAGTCGAGAAACTCATCTTAGTCCCTAGCCAGGAGATATCTGTGTGTCACCTAACATCAAGCACTAGAAAATCTTCTTGTGTTCTTTTAATCATTAGTGACCATCAATTTCTATCCTCATTTCATTACCTTTTCTCACTCCTCAGTTACAGACATTATCTAATAAAGTGGCCACAAGTGCTCTTGTCCTAGTCCTAACATTTAGTTAACAGATTTTACTCAACTCTTAATCTTATATCTTCCCATACTTTTCTAAAATTTTCCTTACGGGAAGCTTGTCTGGCGTACATGGACCACCTGGAAATCATGATGGCTCACCCGTGCATGCCGGCGGAAACGTAGAACAGTTTCTTTACTTGGGCCAGCAAAGTAAGTTGTACATCTTCTGAAGCTAGAATGTGCTTTTTTTAATCTCCAAAGAAAGCATTATTCATCTTATATGTAGTATCTATCTATCTATCTATATATCAATATGAGTCAATTTTACATATAAATCAATTATATGTGTATAATGAGAATCATAACTAAGTGGAATATCTCATAAGACTGTCTTAACAATGTTTCTCACATTATTTAAGCTTCTCACGAATCCACAATTAAAATTTTGTCACCTCCTATATAAGATAACATTATTGATGTTTTGAACCATTCCATGGTTGATTTCTCTGTCACTGTGAGATATCCTGCATCACAATTACATAAGACACACTAAAAATATTTGAAATAAATCATGATTATTAATAATAGCATTCCTTTTAGATTTTTGTAGATTAAAGACTTTAATTGAAGAAACTTAGGGATATGTGAAAAAATACAAAGAATATGTGATCAATACCTAAACTTCCATTTCACAGAAATAAACATTGCTAATTTCCTCTTCTATGCAGATTTATATCTATACCTACAAGCACAACTGGAATCATACCGTACCTACTTATTTATACACTTAGTATAACCATTTTTTCCCATTTAGATATTGTGAAATTTTCTTTCATTTATTAAAATTCTTCAAGTCATGGCTTTTAAAGAACAATGCTATGGATTTTTTAATTCATAAAGCAGGAAGTTATAAAAGCCATAGACATACCTAATTAAAAACAACAGAATAAAATTAAAAAGCAAATGCTTTAACTAAATCTACAGACAAATCTCCTATTCCTAAGTTGTAACTAAATCTCTATCTAGATGCAGACAATATTCATATTCCAAGAACATGCTGGGTGGTACATTAAAGGATATTCAGTTTGACAAGTCATAGGTGTTCAGGCTTAGTTTGACTGAAAAACAACATCATTGAAACTAAGTTAAGAAGTCTAAGTTTTCCACCTTGTTTAAGGAAGGATTATATTAAGGTTCTCCAGAGAAACAAAACCAATACTACGTATATAGAGAGATGTACAGAAATTGGCACACATGGCTGTGCGGAGAAGTCCCACAATCTGCTATCTGTGAGCTGGAAAACCGGGAAGCTGGTAGTATTCTTCAGTCTGCATCTGAAGTTCTGAGAATCAGGGGAGCTGGTAATATGAGTGCTGGAGTCCAAAGATTCTAGGGCCATGGGCTCTGTTGTCAGGAAAGGATTGATGCACCAGCTCAAGCAGAGAGAGTGAAGACTTGCCCTTCCTTTGTCTTCTTGTAAAATTCAGGCTCTTACTGGGTTGGATAAAACCATCCACACTGGTGGAATGTGGTTCTCTTAACCTGGTCGGCTGCAACTGCTAATCTCTTCCAGAAACACCTTCACAGACACACTCAGAAATGATGTTTTACCAGCTATTTGGGCATCCTTTAGTCCAGTCAAATGGGCACATAAAATTAACCATTCAAGGATTAAGCTGAACATTTGAAAAAAGCTTAGATGATGCCTAGACCTACTCACTCACTTCATCCAAAGCAGATTCCTTCTGTTCCCCTCTGGTCAACTACAGTGCTTTGGAATATTCTGCTGTATACATGAAAAAAGTGACCTAGATCAGTATTGAGGAAGCTCGTTTCTGATTATATTATTCCTTAATCTAAAGCTAACTTTTTGACTATGAGAAAATAACAAGGAAAATTAATTTTCCACTGAAGAAAAAGGAAAGGATCAGATTTGTGGAAAATAGGCATGAGGAGGGACATGACTAGAGTAGGGGATGCTACTTAGGAAGCTACTTTTTAGCCAATTTAAAAGAAGACAGCAATTTAAATTAGAGTGGTGGCTGTGGAGATCATGGTGAATGCCAGTCATACTTCAAAAATAGAATTGGTAGGAATTTTTGATGGCTTGGAGAAGTAGGTGTCAACAAAATAGAATAGGAAGTTTGGGAAGATAATAAATTTCCTATTATCAGGGAAAATGATTCTCACTGAAGCATAAAAAACTCTGAAAATAAGCTAGGACTTTGAAAATATTATAAGTAGTATCCTAAGTGAGATGTAAGAACACAATATATTCATAAAATAAGAATACTCACATACAAAAATAAAACAATCACATCTTTAAATTAACCAAAAAGTCTTTGACATTTATAGAGAAATCTGCTAATAGGGTTTGCAGATAAGGCATATATTAATTTATATTTGAAGGAATGAGTTAGGGAAAGGAAACCAAAAACAGAACTGGGAATAGAACAATGAAGGACCAGTGAAAGAACAGCCAAGGAAAAGTAATACTGAAAATGGAAAGTTGTTAGCTTGCTTAAAAAGCCATTAAAACAAGCCAATTTTGTGTGTGAGAGCAATTATTGCCAGAAGAATTCGAAGAAGAAGCCTGGAGTCAGACTTAGCATTTTGTAGGCAACATAAAAGAGTCTGAATCTGCTTGTAATTGTAACGTACACGACTGAAGGAAAAAGGAAAGGATCTGATTTGTGGAAACCAGACATGATGAGGGTCAAGACTGGAATGGGGAACTTTAAAAATACTTTAGAAATAGAATTGGTAAGAATTTTTGATGACTTTGTTATAGAGAAGAAGGTGTCAACAAAATAGAATAGGAAGTTCAGGAAGGTAATGTGGTATTAGGAGGAATTTAGCGTATTATAAAGGTGACAATGCAGATCTATGGGGATATATAAGTTAACCTTTCAATGGATTGGAGCAATTGACTCATCATTTAGAAAAATAAATTATATACATATCTGACATTACTTATATATCTTACATGTATGAATTAAAGGCTTAACATAAAGCAAAAGGTTTAAAATAAAGGTTTCAATGGCAGGAAAACAGAAAAGACTATTTTTATAAGATTGGACAAGAAAAACATTTCTTTTAATTTTTAATTTCATTTCAGAGAGAGGGAGAGAGAATGGACATGCAAATTGGGGAGAGCAAGAGAGAGTGAGAATCCCAAGCAGGCTCCACGTTCAGCGGGCTTGGTCCCATGGCCCTGGGATCATGACCTGAACTGAAATCAAGTGTTGAATGTTCAACGGACTGAGCCACCCAGGCACCCCAGGAAAAACCTTTTCTAATTGTGACATAAACCCAGAAGCTATCTAGGAAAACATATAGAAAGACTGACTATGTACAAACGAAAAATATCTCTATAGCAATAAACACCCTAAGGTTGAAAGAATAGAAATAGCTCAACATATGTGGCAGATAGAGGATCTCTTTTTATAATTTATGAGCTGAATCTAATCAATTATATGAGAACAAAAATGATAGAAACAAGCAATCAATTGTATGACTATTATATGTGTGATAAACATATCATATACATTATTTCATATATTCCTCACAAAATATCTATAATGTAGGAAGTATTTTGAATCCTCATTCTACAGATAAGGAAATTGAGGCTCAATATGGTTAAATGATCTGCTCAGTATTACCCAACCATGATAATCTGGATTTTGTGCTTATACATCATTTGTAAAATGAAATTTAATACTATGCTTTAACTAAGCTCTGCTCTGGCATACTATACTATATATATTATATACTATACCATTACTCTACATGTAATCCCATCCTGTCCTTTCCTATCTAATCTTATTCTATATAATATTCGACTCTATGATGCTTTACTAAATATAGTATACTATTCCATACCAAACCACCTAGCTTCAACATGGTTAAGAGCAGAGATACTTCATTTTATAACATATACATTATAATATTTCTCCTCCCTATTGGAAAAAATGTATTTTCTATTTCTACTATATCCTCTGTGTCTGCATCATACACACACACACACACACACACACACACACACACACACAAACATTGCCTAAAATTTGTCAGCAGCACTACAGAGATTATTGAGTGAATAATAGCTTTTTATGAAATTGTGCTGGGCACTACTTATTATGACTGTGAATTTCCAACATGAATTCACTGCTATATACCAGAACAACAAATGATATGCACTGATATTTTGAAAGCAGTGAGTCTAAGAAAATAATTATTCTATCTTAAGATGTCTTGTTGACTTGATGAACTAAAAAAATTAATATACTCCTCAATAATAAATACATTGCTCTTCTGAAGTGACAACATTTCTCACTATAAAAGTATTAATTACTGGCTTCATCATGATTTTGAAATCATCACTTATACACTCCAGTGCTGCATAAGCATTTAAGCATTCCTAATTATTTTATGATCAGATTAAAGAGCACAGTTTTTATTACTTGAATGAATGTACTCCACAATTTATCACTGAACTCTTAAAAATATTCAACCTACAAATAATCTACGGAAATACTTATATGTAAATATTCTCTAGAGGAAACAGACATAAGCTAAATTATACTTCAGGTTCAACAAAAATAGAAATGAACATGGAATTTAATAGTCTTGCTCCTACATTTCCTTTTCATAAAGGTAGAATCTAGCTGGGTGACTTGAGACTGATCACCCCACTAGATAATTTATTAGGTTCTCAACAGCACGATCTATTAGTGCTTCAGCCAAAGCATTTGACTTGGCAGAAGCAATAGATGCAAAGCCTGGCATTTATTGTTTTATTAGAGATGTACATTTTTAATTTAAAAGAAATATGCTTAGGTTGATAGCTCTAGATTGGTCTATAAAAAGAACTGGGAGATAACTATTTATAAGCATTCCCTAAGCTTATATATTTGGAGTTAAATAAGCACCCCTAAAGATCTTGTTTATAACTATCACCAAGTATTTAATATTTATAATACAAACACAGTATTCTCTTGATGTAGAATCCCTCCTGTTTTATGGCATCAATTTCTGGCATAAGGCCAACAAACTGCAGTTTAAATATAAACTTCTTCCAAAAGCTAAAATAGATTGTCAAAAGTAGGGTTTTATTTTTGTGGTCCAGCAAATATTATTATACAACAATGTTCATAAATCTGATGCTCTAAGATGGTATAATATTATTCTAACCTGTGGATAGGGAGATGAGTGAAATGAGTCTACAAAATATCATTGGCTGTCCTCCAGTTGCCGAATGAATTATAATAACATAAGACATTAATTCCTTGGGCAGGGTTTTCTGTTTAATTTCTTTAATGGCATCCTATTTTTCTTGGGCCTGATATAGTTCTGATGGATAGAATTTAGAAAAAGCTAAATTCTGTACAATACGTATCTGATTGGTTGCTAGAAGAAATCAACACAGTGCATGTATTGTTGAAGTTCAGGGCATCGCATTGAGCTTGAGTGCATAATGGGTGATCAAAGAAAATTAAGGTTGTCCTTTTAACACAAATGTGAACAATTCATGTATATATATTGAAAGTGCGGAGGCCCGCTCCGGCGGGTCCAGGGCTCCCTGAAGGGGTAGCAGCGGAGAGAAGCAAAGAAGAGACACTCACGCAGCGCAGTTTCTTAATTGGCCCAGCCCGACATTCTTATTCCATCTCCTGTCTCTCCTGTGTCCTGTATCTTCCTATATCTCCATCTAACTCCTCCTGTATCTTCTTATATCTCCATTTAACTCCTCTCTCGCCAGGTCTTGGGCCTTTATTTAAAGACTTATGACATCAAAAGGTGGAACTTTTACAAATAATTCTCAGTGATAAAGGTGCTTTGCAAAAGGTGCAGAAACAGGTTTTACAGAGGTATTTCTTTAAAACTATTCTAATTACTATACTAATTACAATGAGGTAACTTACACATTATAGGATAACAGGAGATGCTAGCTTCCGCCCCTGTGGCAGGAGCCATGCTACGTCTACCATTTCCTTACTGTGACCGTGTCATCCAGCAAGGCCAGTGTGGCTCCCAGCATGAAAGCTAAAATATCAAGGTTTGATTTAATTTGGGAAATCTTCTTTTTGTAGATGATGGGATATATAACTTACTGTGTGTGAACATAAGCCAAAGTAAGGTTTCTGTAGGACTAATAATATTGGATTTTTTTCTTTTTTCTAACTCACATGTTATTCTAAGCAAGGGATCTAAAATTTCCCTTCTATGAGTCCACATCTAAAAAGTTGTTTTTTTTTAAAGTTATATATTTGGATTGCCTTCTATAATCAGTTTGTCTGGCTTTCTTCTTTTCTTCAATCATTTCTCATCTCTCAGGAGAAGAAATAAAGAAACAGCAAATACAACCCTCAAGCCTTTATTTATCTTGTTAGTAGATACTTATTGATCGTACACTGTGTGTAAAGCATTGTTCTAGTGGTTGTACTTTTAATTAGAGTGCTGCTGCACATTTGGATCTCAGTATAAATTGTGACAATTCTTCCCAATTATTGAGGAAGTCGTTTTTTTTCTTACATATGGAAGTGTATTAGAGACAAACTTGCACTAAAGAAGAAATATATATAATCTAAACAATGATCATTGCCTTAAAGTTTGAATTCAGGAAAAATATTTATAAGAATACAATACAAAGGATGTAACAGTAGTAAGAAAAAGGAGTTCTAAAATGATTTGATGGAATTTTGTTGAAGAGAATTTCAGACTAGTATTTCTTATATATACCTCCCTAGTGGGTACAAAGTAGAATCAGGATATAGTTCAATGTTAGTATGTCTTTCTTAGAGTAGATTTATATTTATTTCTAAAACATGGCTTCTGACTACTTACAAAATAAAACCCAAATTTCTTTGCAAATTATCCAAGGTTAATAAATATCTGCCTTACATCTAGGCATTTTTTCTGGATATATATGTAATTTTGACAAAGTGTACTATCTGCTATTTCCTGGTGATGGTCCAGACTTTTACCGCACAATTTCTTGGGCAATATTGTACCATTTAAGAGGAATGCTGTTTCTCTAATCTCTCCCATTAAAATCTAGTAAATTCTTTAGCATTCAGATAAAATATGTCCCCTATAATACCTTTTCAGATTCTTCCTATTGGAAATAATCTTCTCTCTAAAATCCAATAGCTTTTTACAATATATTCTTTTTAAAATTATACCAGTAATGCCAGGCAAAGGCTTGCATAGGGGAGGGAAGGCTGGATAGAATGGCAAAGCTGACCATACTACCTGATTAGGAATGGTTCATTTGGAGAATTCTCAGTAAGTAGGGAAACTGCTTGTGGCTTTTCAGTGCACATAAAAACAACAACAACATCAACAATTTTAGACATTAAGCTGTTGTGTTTTGTTTTGTTTTGTTTTGTTTTAGCTCACTGGCAATGCATACGTATTATTTGCCTGAGAATTCTTTAGTCACCTGTTAGAATGGTTGTGTCCATATATTTTGAACATATATATTTTTTTAGTTCAGGCCTTACAAATGATTACCATGACTCTTTTTTATTCTCTTTATAGTTTCCTCAGAAAGTAGAAAGGTGGGCACTGTAGATACTATGGGAATTCTTGGAAAATGTAAAAAAAAAAGAAAACAAAACCAAACAAAAAAACCTCAGAATTTTCTTTGGCCCAATCACTGAGAGAACTATAGGCTTTTAATGAAAAACACAAACAAACAACAACAACCAAAAAAACTACAGCCAGGAAAGTCTCTAAATAATTATGAACTTAGTATATTATATTTCTTTTGTCAAATTAAAGCAATGTGTATTTATTCTGATCTCTTAAATTGCAAATGTTGATTCTTATGCCCTTTGCTTAATAAGATTCTGAGTAAAGAGTAACGGTGGAATAAATATATATTATTTGCATGCTATTAGAGTCTATGTTTGAGGTTCACGACTTTGGTTCAAAGCACTCCCTCCTGCTTCACCTGCAGAAGTGTAAGGTGGTAAGTAAAACAACCAGGATGGTAGCTCTATGTTTACAAAACAAGCACCTCATTTAACAAAGAACACATGCCTAAAGATACAACTCTGGGCAAAGAATGAAGACAGAATGAGATAACTGGAGAATTTCATGGACTCACGCTTTGAAATAATTACCTTAATGATGATGCAAATGAGTGATTACCATAAATGAATTTCTGATAATATTAAAACCCCAAAAATGTACCTCAGCTCTGCCCTTAATTCAGCATTATACTTGATAACTTTTGTGGTATAGCCTTTAGAATCAGCCTCTAAAGAAATTAGATTTTAGATGCTTTAAAGAGTGGATTTTACTTCAAAATCATGCAAATTTCAAAAAAAAGAGGTTGACTGCCTTTATTCCTGAATCTGCAGGAGGAAGCAAAAATTTATTTAATTTTTATAAATTTATTTATTTAACTAATGAACCTTAACCTCATGACATTCAGTTATCCTGTTTATCTAATTGTTTCTAGTTCTGCTAAACATATGTTGTAACAGGTACTAAGTAATTTCAGTCTAATAATAATATATTTAACCTTTATATCAGTGTATATGTGTGTATATGTATGCACAATATACATAAATATATATAACATATTTAACTATTACATCTGTTAATTATTATCTCTGTCTCTCAAAAATTAAAAAAAACATTAACTATTATATCTGTGTACATATGTATGCATGTAAATATACACATACTATATGAATATATATGTAACTTATTTAATATAACTCAGTAGGAATTAGAAATGAACTCTTTTTATTTTCTCCTTTTATTTCTCTAATGCTAGTAAGAGCAATTTTTATAAGAATGTTAGCCAATTAACTTGACTAATAATTGAAATATGGACTATATCCCATATCGACAGACTGTTTAAAGGAAATAATTCCAGATGAGCTTCCTAATGATGATTCATACTTTCAGACATTGATTACACCATGAATATGTGAGTATTACATTCACTACCCAAAGGTAATCTATTAATGAATATATTTTCAAGTATTTTAATAAAAATGCTTTATTTATGCTTCTACATTCAGCTACCTTTTATGAATGTGCTTATTTTTTAGGTTTAATGTAATGAGCTCTATTTCCCATAACATCAATCAGATCTAAAGAGAGAAAGAAGTCATTTAAATACCGGAGGAGAAATTTTCTATGTAGATATAACCATAAAATTGTCATTAAGTATAGGTATTAAGAATGTCTGGTGTTCTCAAAGTAGGTAGACAAAAGAATTGAGTTCCAACAGAAAGCAGAATGAATGAGACATTTTAAGAACATCTGAAACATTACAGTAACTACAACTCATACTAAACTGCACTTTTCAACTCATTTATTTTTTCATATGTTGTGCTGTGCTTATTGTAAAAAAGAGTCTGAGGCAAGTTGTATTCAAATATAAAAAAGTAAAGTTTTAAAGGGAAATAACAATAAAAGAAAACATGAAAAAAGAGAGATAAGCTATTTGTACCGACTTAAAATAAGATCCTTATAAAACCCAAGCTTTCAGACGAAATGTAACGCTAAACACAATGTCTCCACTGCTTCATGTCATGTTTATTCTTCTACCTGTTATAATCCTAACTCGCTCTCTACTACAGTACTGAACCTGCCCTACTAGGGATGACCACCTGCCTGTTTGTTAAGTCTGAGAGAATTCTTTGGCATCTGCATACCTAAATTTCATTTAGCTTCCCATCTGCCCCAGCAGTATTTTGATTTTCAAAATATTCTGTTTCCTTGCTGGTATTTCCTTGTCCTTTAATAACAGTACACTGCATTGGTCAAGGATAGCATGTTTTTTTTCCTGCTCTGGAAGCTAAGCATGTGATTTTTTTCATAAAGGGCATGGAAGGCACTAAATTAGCTCTACAAATATGCTGCCTAGCTTTATTAGATAATATAGGGAGTATATATGAAGCAATTAAAAATTCACACTAATTGCTAAATTACATTATGTGCATACCTGTAACTGCAGTGAGATTGGCTGAAAAATTGAAGTATGGTAGTCGGATTCAACTCAGAGATAAAAGAAGAAAGAACCAACTACTTAAGAAAAGAATGTTAGGTCATACAGTTTCAGGGGATGCCTGTGCTTGAGGCCAGGCAGGAGAAATTCTAAAATCATATTGCTACCTAGTAGCTTGAGAAACAAGTGTACATTAATGTAGCCGCATCACTAAAGTTATGCACAGAAGGCCCCAGTGGTGGCTGTTTAAACACATGTAATGAGATATGGCAGAAAGCCTAAATTAGTGGAAAGACATTTTGAAGATCCAAGCTCTCCTGCCTGGCTTGGAATAGGATGCTCATGTCCTGGGTTCTCCAACTTCCAGATATGCACTTAGGAATACAGCATTATATTTGATAACTTGATAACAATGTATAGGAGAGTTAACAGGCTTTTGCCTTTTGAAAGTATAGGTGACCTTTACTCTTGGGAGAGAGAGGAGCTTTTCTGCAAAGAAAGAATGAAGTTAATTAATATTTGAGCCCTTTCCTGGGACTGGAGGGGGCTAAAAAGCAAAATGATTGGATGCATGGGGGTGATCCCTGGGATTAAAAAGGCCAACCTTTGACCTCTGAATCTGCTCTAGTTAGTACTACTGGGATGGGGTAAAATTGAGAAATCTTAGAGGTGAATGACTATCTGAATAACTTCTTTATTTGTTGATTTTTATTTATTTTTAAAAGTTTAAATGTTTATTTTTGAGAGAGAGAAAGAGAGACACAGAGAGACAGAGTGAGAGCAAGGGAGGGGCAGAGAGAGTGAGACATAATTCAGAGGCTCCAAGCTCTGAGCTGTCAGCACAGAGACCAACATGGGGCTCAAACCCACAAACTGTGAGATCATGACCTGGGTTGAATCAGACACTTAACCAACTGAGTCACCCAGGCGCCCCATTTAACTGCTTTCAATGTAATCAACTGAAAGACAGAGTCTAGCACAGTGGGTAAAACAAGACCCAAATATATACTGTTTAAAAGAAATCCACCTCAATGTAAAAATAGATTACAGGCCAAGAGAAGGAAACACATATACCATGTCAATATAGTCAGAAGAAAGGAAGAATAACTATATTAATTTCAGACAAAATCAACCTTCAGAACCAGGGAAATTATTAGGGCTAAAGATAGTTATTTCCTTATGATTTACCTGAGTCCTGCATTAATAATCATAAATCATGTCATAAATCATATACCTTTGATATAATGTGATTAACAATGTCACTGTAACTTTGTGATTCTCCTTCCCAAAATGCATAATTTCGGTGTAATCATTAGATAAAATCAGACAAATTTCAAGAGGGGCTCTACAATATATTTGAAGAGTGCTCCCCCAAATTATCAAGGTCACCAAAGGGAAGGTTGAGAATCTGTCACAGCCAGGAGAAGACATGATTATTAAATATAATATGGTATTCTACTTGGGATCCCTAGAGCAGACAAAGGGCATTTGGTACAAGTTAAGAAAATTTTAATGAAATATGGACTTTAGTTGATAATATTGGATAAAAAAGGATTCATCAATGTAACAAATATATCATACTAATCTAAGATGTTAATACAGGATATTGGGTGAAGTAGGTATATGGGAAACTCTGCTCCATCTTTCAGTGAATTGAAAACCATTCTAGGGAAGCCTGGGTGGCTCAGTTGGTTGAACGTTGGACTTTCGATCTCAGCTCAGGTCATGATCTCATGGGTGGTGAGATCAAGCCTAGGGCTCTGTGCTGTTAGCTTGGAGTTCTCTCTCTCTCTCTCTCTCTCTCTCTCTCTCTGTGCCACTCACCTGCTTCTGCTCTCTTTCTCTCTCTAAATAAATAAATTAAAAAAAAAGACAACTATTCTAAAGTAGGAAGTTTGTTAATGAAAACATTAAAAGTCAATTAAAAAATGTCCTTGAAATGTGTTCATTTGGTCACAGCATTAACAATTGCTTACATATTACTTCTTTTTTAATTTAATTAATTTATTTTTAAATTTTTTTACATTTACTTATTTTTGAGAGACAGAGGGAGACAGATTACAAGTCGGGAAGGGGCAGAGAGAAGGAGACACAGAATCCTAGCAGGCTCCAGGCTCTAAGCTGTCCACACAGAGCCCAATGTGGTGCTCAAACTCACAAACTGTGAGATCATGACCTGAGCTGAAATCAGATGCTTAATCAACTGAGCCCCCCCAGGCTCTCTGCTTACATATTACTTCTGACTCAGGTCAGGAATAACTGAGGATAAACTTAAGATTCTTATATAACGATGTGGCCTGATCTTTAAAAACCAATACAGAACAAGAGAAAGCTGGCTCCTTTTTGAACATGCTGTGTTTAAGAAAACCTACGGAACTTTTTTTTCCCTTGAGCCCTAGGTGTTGTATGGAAACCAATTTGAAAATATATTATGTTAAAAATAAATCGAATTAAAAGCTAAAAAAAAGAAAATCTAAAGACATTTTTTAACAGCAAAGAAGTTTAATATTTAAATTGCTAAGAGAAGTTGTGAAAGCCCCTCTTCTGCAGGTGTTTATAAATAGAATTATTTTAGATGTAATCTAATTATAAGACAGATTGATGAATGAGGTGACTTCTTAGATTTGCCTCTTCTGATAAATTTAATATTACAGTAGCAAGTTGCCATCCTGAGGAAAATAATTGAACATTGGAAAATGATGAATAGTAGGAAGAGAAGTCATAGATGAAATGGAGGCTTACACTGTACTTGAAACTATTAACATGATGAAAAGCCCACATTTTGATACCAGACAGGTATTTGTGTACATTTCACAATGTCAAAAACCCATCCATTCAATGTTCCTTTGTTCAATAGTGTCTATAATTAATACACATTGGTAGTTGAGAGGTGCTACTAAATTTCAAAAAAATACTTTTAAATGAAGCAGAAAATATAGATTTAAAAAAACAATTAGTGTTTCTGACTTTTTCTTTCTTTCTTTTTTTTTTTACCAAACCCGATATTTCTACAGTTATAATTTATTCAAAGGATTTTGTTTTGGTTAGTTAAAGCATAACAATAAAGGAAAGATTAATTTATACTGTAGATACTTTCCTTATAAATTGTTACTTTCTCAATTTTAACCCCCGGATTTTAGATTATTTTTTCTCCTGGTTCTTAATTTTTTTCTCTTAGTCTTGTCTTAATTTTTATAAAGTATAAGCCCTTTCCTTAAGACTACCATCAAGACCAAACCTCTTACTTTAAGCAGATAACTAGGATTTCCATTGAAATCTTAGAAATTGAGACTGGTAGATATATGAACAGCCTTAACTTCCTGGCCACATTCCTCATCCATACATACTATTCTGGAACTTGATCTAAATTCGTTTCTATCCTATAGTTTCATGGGCTGAAACCACTTCCCACTTAGTCAATAAGGAATTAAGAACTGTTTGCTCTGTGACAAACATTATGAGGAACACTATTTCAAGTCATGCTACCATTATATCCTCTTGATTCCTTCTTCCTGTAGTCTTTTTCAGCATTAATAATTCCTCTCTTCTTTGGCTCATTTATTCATACGAGATAAGCCTATCAATTGTCTGTGATTTAAAATAACAAAAAAGTGAATTTTCATCATTATCCCTAAATTATTGGACTCTTTTTGTACTTTATTAATTTTCATAAAGTCATAATCATTGTCTATTTTGTTCTTGTCACAATCATCTATTTTATTCTTAATAGTTTTCAAAGGAGTTCCCACTACAACAAACGTGCACACACACACACACACACACACACACACAGAAACAGAAACTGCTCTTATGAAGAACACAATAATCATCTTATTGCCAAAACAAACATGTTTTTTTTAAAAAATATTATTTGTTTTGAGAAAGAGAGAGAGAGAGAGACTGGGCAGGGGAGAGGCAGAGAGAGACTTGGGCTCCACTTGGGACCCAGTGCAGGGCTTGACCTCACCCCCCATGAGATCATGACCTGAGGCATAATCAAAAGTTGGATGCTTAACCAAGCCATCCAGGCTCACCAGCAAGCATGCTTTATAAGGTTTCCTGCTTAATGTCTAAACTACTTTTGTAACTATAACAGGTATCACCCTGCAGAATCTCTCTACCCCTTTAAGACAGAGTTGTTATCTTCTCATTGTTCTCTGTTATGCTTGCTCTCCTTTTCACTCCAGGATTCGAGTTCTGTTCCCCTTATGTGTGCTTCATTATATTTTTTTGAGATTATTGAGGCCTTCAAAATTGTAACCTCTTTTCTGAGCTACACATTTCATATAACATTTTGTTATAGCAATGCAGAGAAAATGATTAATAATTAATACCGAAAATTGCTGGCAGCCCCAGGCACTTCTGACCGGGATGGAAACTCCGAGGGCTACCTCAAGAAACAAGCCAAAGCACACATAATAGGAAAGTCCCAAATATCACTAAGTAAGGAAATAAATGAATCAGAGGCATAACAAGAGAAGCTGAGAGACACCAGTAAAAAAACACTTCCTGAAACGACAGACCCTGCACACTCCAAGAGCCTCCTTCTATAGAGGAATACTAATAAATGCACAGTGCAGAATGAGCTTTAAAAACTGACAAGAGACAGAAAGCTAGCCAAAATGATGAAACAAAAGAACTCTCCTTCAAAGAAACTCCAGGAAGAAATCACAGCTACAGAACTTCTCAAAACAGACACAAGCAACATAACTCAACAAGAATTTAGAACTATTGTCATAAAATTAATTGCTGGGCTAGAAAAAAGCATAGAAGCTATCAGAGAAGATATTGATACAAAGACTAGGAACCTTCAAAATAGCTGTGATGAGTTAGAAAAGGCTATAAATGAGATGAATACTAAAATGGAGACTGCCACTGCATGGATTGAAGAAGCAGAGAGAATAGGTGATGTAGAAGACACAGTTATAGCAAAAGAGGAGGCCAAGAAAAAGAGAGAGAAAATGATTCAGGAGCACGAAAGGAGAATCAGAGACCTGAATGATACAATCAAATGGAACAGTGTCCATATCATAGGAGTTCCTGAAGAAGAGGACAAAGACAGAGTGCTTGAAGGGGTGCTGGACCAAATTATACATGAAAATTTCCCCAATCTGGGGAGAGAAAGACATTGAAATTCAAGAGACATACAGAACTCCCCTAAGATGTAACATAAACCGACCTTCAGCACAACATATCATAGTGAAACTGGCAAAATATAAAGACAAAGAGAGACTTCTGAAAGCAGCTAGGGAGAAAAGGGCCTTAACATACAAAGGGAAACCTATCAGAGTGGTTACAGATCTATCTACTGAAACTTGGCAGGCCAGAAAGGAATGGCAGGAAATCTTCAATGTGATGAACAGGAAGAATATGCAACCAAGAATTCTTTATCCAGTGAGCCTGTCATTCAAAATAGAAGGAGAGATAAAGGTTTTCCCAAATAAACAAAAGTTGGAGAATTCATCACCACCAAACCAGCCCTATAAGAAATCTTAAGAGGGACTCTATGAGAGAAATGTAGCAAGGAATAAAGATACCAGAGACATCACTACAATCATGCACTCTACAGGGAACACAATGAGTCTAAACCCACATTTTTCAATAATAACACTGAATGTCAATGGACTGAATGCTCCAGTCAAATGACACAGGGTAGTAGAATGGATAAAAAACCAAAACCAATCTATTTGCTGTCTGCAAGAGACTCACGTTAGACCTGAAGACACCTTCAGATTGAAAGTAAGGGGATGGAGAAATATCTACCATGCAACTGGAAGTCAAAAGAAAGCTGGAGTAGCCATACTTATATTGGACAAACTGGACTTTAAAATAAAGGCAGTAACAAAAGATGAAGAAAGACATTATATAATAATTACAGGATCTCTCCATCAAGAAAAGTTAACAATTATAAACATGCGCTGAATTTGGGAGCTCCTAAATACATAAAACAATTAATCACAAACAGAAGTAATCATATTGATAAGAATGTGCTAATTGCAGGGGACTTTAATACCCCACTTACAAAAATGGATAGGTCAACCAGACAAAAAAATCACCAAAGAAGCAATGGACCTGAATGGCACACTGGAGCAGATGGAATTAATAGATATATTTAGAACTCTGCATTCTGACGCTAGGAAAGTCACTTTCTCCTTGAGTGCACATGGCACATTCTCCAAGACTGATCACATACTGGGTCATAAAAGAGCCCTCCATAAATACAAAAGAATTGAGATCATACCATGCACACCTTCAGATCACAATGCTATAAAACTTGAAATCAACCACAGGAAGAAGTCTGGAAAACCTCCAAAAATGTGAAGGTTAAAAACTATCCTACTAAAGAATGATTGGGCAAACCAGACAATTAGAGAGGAAATTAAAAAATATATGGAGACAAATGAAAATGAGAATACAACAATTCAAATTCTCTGGGATGCAGCAAAGGCAGTCTTAAGAGGAAAGTTCATTGCAATCCAGGCCTATTTCAACAAACTAGAAAAAGGACAAACTCAAAACCTAACAGAGCACCTAAGGAAAATAGAAAGGGAGCAGCAAGAACACCTCAAACCCAGCAAAAAAAAAAAAAAA
>NC_043709.1:33826316-33865289 GCF_006229205.1 Suricata suricatta | reverse complement strand
CAAATTCCTAAACACACATGCACCACCAAAATTCAAACGGGAAGAGATAGAAAATCTGAACAGACCCATAAACAGTGAAGAAATCGAATCAGTTATCAAAAATCTCCCAAAGAATAAAAGCCCAGGGCTGGATGGCTTCCCTGGGGAATTCTACCAGACATTTAAAGCAGAATTAATGCCGATCCTTCTCAAGCTATACCAAAAAATAGAAATGGAAGGAAGACTACCGGACTCATTCTATGAAGCACATATGATTTTGATTCCTAAGCCAGGCAGAGACCCAACAAAAAAAGAGAACTACAGGCAATATCCTTAATGAATATGGATGCAAAAATACTCAACAAGATACTAGCAAATCGAATTCAACAGCATATAAAAAATATTATCCATTATGATCAAGTGGGATTTATTCCTGGGTTACAAGGCTGGTTGAATATTCACAAATCCATTAATGTGATACATCACATTAACAAAAAAGAAGAAAATCATATGATCCTGTTGATAGACACAGAAAAAGCATTTGACAAAATACAACATCTCTTCTTAATAAAAACCCTCGAGAAAGTCGGAATAGAAGGTACTTACTTAAACATTATTAAAGCAATTTATGAAAAGCCCACAGCTAATATTATCTTCAATGGGAAAAAACTGAGAGCTTTCCCCCTGAAATCAGGAACATGACAGGGATGTCCACTCTCACCACTGTTGTTTAACATAGTGTTGGAAGTCCTAGCATCAGCAATCAGACAACAAAAGGAAATAAAAGGCATCAGAATTGGCAAAGAAGTCAAACTTTGCCTTTTCACAGACGACATGATACTCTACATGGAAAACCTGGCAGACTCCACCAGAAGCCTTCTAGAACTGATCCATGAATTCAGTAATTTGCAGGATACAAAGTCAATGTACAGAAATCAGTTGCATTCTTACACACCAAAAATGAAGCAACAGAAAGAAAAATAAAAAAACATATCCCATTCACAATTGCATGAAAAACCATAAAATACCTAGGAATAAACCTAACCAAAGAAGTAAAAGACCTGTATGCTGAAAACTATAAAAGACTTATGAAGGAAATTGAAGAAGACATAAAGAAATGGAAAAACATTCCATGCTCATGGATCAGAAGAATCCACATTGCGAAAATGTCATTATTACCCAAAGCAATCTACACATTCAATGCAATCCCCATCAAAGTTGCACCAGCATTCTTCTCAAAGCTAGAACAAACTATCTTAAAATTTGTATGGAACCACAAAACACTCCAAATAGCCAAAGTAATATCGGAGAAGAAAACCAAAATGGGGAGGAGGGAATCACAATCTCAGACTTTAGCCTCTACTGCAAAGCTGTCATCATCAAGACAGTATGGTACTGGCACAAAAACAGACACATGGACCAATGGAATAGAATAGAGAACCCAGAACTGGACCCACAAGTATATGGCCAATTAATCTTTGACAAAGCAGGAAAGAGTGTCCAATGGAAAAAAGACAGCCTCTTCAACAGGTGGTGTTGGGAGAACTGGACAGCAACATGTAGAAAAATGAAATTAGAACACTTTCTTACACCATTCACAAAAATAAACTCAAAATGGATAAAGGATCTGAATGTGAGACAGGAAACCATAAAAAGTCTAGAGGAGAAAGCAGGAAATAGCCTCCTAGACCTCAATCACAGCAATTTCCTCCTCGACACATCCCCAGAGGCAAGAGATTCAAGAACAAAAATGAACTACTGGAACTTCATCAAGATAAAAAGCTTCTGCAAGGCAAAGGAAACAATAAAAAAAACTAACAGGCAACCAACAGAATGGGAAACAATAGTGGCAAATGGCATATCAGATAAAGGGCTAGTATCCAAAATATACAAGGAGCTCACCAAACTCCAACCATGAAAAATGAATAATCTAGTGAAGAAATGGGCAGAAGACCTGAATAGAAACTTCTCCAAAGAGGACATCCAGATGGTCAATAGGCACATGAAACGATGCTCAGCATCACTCATCATCAGGGAAATACAAATCAAAACCACACTGAGATACCACCTCACACCAGTCACAGTGGCTAAAATGAACAAATCAAGAGACCATAGATGCTGGCGAGGATGTGGAGAAACGGGCACCCTCCTACACTGTTGGTGGGAATGTAAACTGGTGCAGTCGCTCTGGAAAACAGTATGGAGGTTCCTCAAAAAACTATCCATAGAACTCCCTTATGACCCAGCAATAGCCTTGCTAGGGATTTACCCAAGGGATACAGAAGTGCTGATGCATAGAAGCACATGTACCCCAATGTTCATAGTGTCACTTTCTACAATAGCCAAATCAAGGAAAGAACCTAAATGTCCATCACCTGATGAGTGGATCAAGAAGATGTGGTATATATACACAATGGAGTACTATATGGCCATGAGGAAGAATGATATATGGCCATTTGTAGTAAAATGGATGGACCTCGAGGGTGTCAAGCTAAGCGAAATAACTCAGGCAGAGAAGGACAGATACCATGTTTGCACCCATAGGTCTAACAGGAGAAACCTATCAGAGGACCATGGGGAGAGGAAGGGGGAAAGAGAGCTGGGGAGAGTGAGGGACACAAATCATGAGAGACTACTGAATACTGAAAACAAACCATGGACTGAAGGTGGAGGGGGAGGAGAGAAGGGGGTGATGGTCATGGTCAGGGGCACTTCTGGGGAGAAGCACTGGGTGTTATATGGAAACTAATTTGAAAATAAACTATTAAAAATAATAATAAATATTAAAAATACTGAAAATTTACCTATAGAATATTTTATTCTCTCTTTATAAGCCCTACTTTCATTTCTATACTTAAGACCCTTATTATCTATATCTGTGATACTGCAGTAATTTCATACTTGCTCACCTTGGCCCTTTTCAGTTAATTCTTACCTAACTTAATCTAAATGGATAATTTCATCTAAAAGCAATCTGGCCTATTCTAAACTCCTACAAAATATTTCAGTGATTCAGCTTTACTTTTAGAAAAGACATACATATGATCTTTATGACAAAATTCAAGGACTTCAAAGTCTAGTCTCTACCTATTTCTTCGCAGTCATATCCTGAAATAGCTTTTTTAAACATATTATGCCAAGTCATGGTTTTTCATGTAAGTACTCTTTTGGTTGTATTGTTTGTTTCAACTTTATCAGGCAAATTTTGCTTATAGTTGAAGTCTCAATTCAGACATTGTGTCCTATAAGGAATTTTCTCTAAACTTCTAGGTTTAGCTGAGTAGCCTTCCCCTGAGTTCTCCTTGGCAAGGTTACATATCTATTTCTTCCGACATGTCATTTAGAATTAATCTGTCTAGGTTTGTTCCTTTTCTAGTAGAAAATAATTTCCTTGAAGTCAAATCTTTCTTTGCCTAGAACAGTACAGGGCACAGTGCAGGGTAACATTAAAAGATTTTCCCTATTCATCCTACTATGTACAAGTAAAACCTCAGAACGTCATATAAAAAGCAATGTAAGACTGAAAGGTGGAGAGAAGGCTGATGGAATGATGATACAAGGAATGACACAGTGGTGAGTATCATTTTGGGGGAGCTTCATTTTGTCCGATATATCTTAGACTTGGAGTGGAATAAGCTAGCAACTCCCAACACCAATAAGCATACACAAAAAAATTAAAAATAACCTAAACAAAGCCCTGTAAATCCATTTTCTCTTGTCAAAGTATCAGAGAAGGAGCTTAGCTAGACAGAAAACTTTTCTTTTTTTTCTTTTTCATTTATTTTTTATTTTGATGAGCAGGAGAGGGGCAGAGAGAGAGGGAGAGAGGGAATCACAAGCAGGCACTGCATGTCAGCATAGTCTGACGTGTGGCTTGATCTCACAAACTGTCAAATCATGACCTTAGTTGAAATCAAGAATCCAACATTCAACTAACTGAGCCACCAAGGTTCCCCAAGACAGAAAACTGTTAGTTAATAACTTCTCTATTCCTGTTAAGCACTACAGAAAAACTGCCCTCTCCCAACTTCGTCAGCAAAGACCAAGAGCCTAGTTATCCATCCTTACCAGGTTGCAGAGAGGTGGTCCAATCCCCTCCTCTCCACACAGAAGTATTAGAGAAGGATCACTAGGGGAGCAGGGATTTTCACCCCACTGGGTAGTAAGGTCTTCCCTCTCAACTCTACAAAGTGTTTATGTGGAGATCATGGAGAGACTGGGCTTTCACTGTCACCAATTCCTATCACTTCCCAGTAAGATCTTTTGTAGTTACAAACAAGATTTTTCTAAAGTTTGTTTGAAAAAGGCAAGAGAACCATTTTGAAAAACAATTTTAAAGATAAAAAGTAATTTGGGGTAAATCACTCTGATTTTAGGACATATGACATAGCTTCAGAAATCAAGACTGTGTGTTATTGGTAGAAGGATATACGGAGACATCAATAGAACAAAATAGAGAACCCGGAAATAACCCTCATCAAATTATGGCCAAGTGATTTTGACAAA
This sequence comes from Suricata suricatta, assembly GCF_006229205.1. Classification (NCBI taxonomy): domain Eukaryota; kingdom Metazoa; phylum Chordata; class Mammalia; order Carnivora; family Herpestidae; genus Suricata; species Suricata suricatta. The sequence continues at coordinate 33,860,804 of NC_043709.1, read as the reverse complement.
AATACAAATGTAATTCAATGGAAAAAGGATACACTTTGAAGTAAATGGTGTAGAACAATAGGAAATCTATAGGCAAAGAGATGAATGTCACCCTAAACTTTATCAATTTTATATAAATTAACTCAAAATGGACCATGGACTTAAATGAAATACATCAAACTTTAAAACTTTTAGAAAAAGCAGGAGAAATTCTTCAGGACCTAGATATAGACAAAAAGTTCTTAAACTAGACACATACATGATTCCATAAAAGCAAAAAAAATTATAACTTGGAGTTCATAAAAATTAAAATTTCTGTTCTGTGAAAGGCTTTCTTAAAACAATAAGAAATTAGACTACAGACTGGGGGAAAATATTTGCAAATTACATATCTGATAAAGAAATCATATCTAGAATAAAGAACTCTAAAAACTTACTGGTTAAAATCAAGCCAATTACAAAGGAAACACAACACATGAAGAGACTTTTCACTTAAGACATAAAGGTGGCAGTAAGAACAAGAAAAGGTGTAAGTCAGCCAAGGGTAATGCAAATTATAACTATAATGAGATATCGCTAGATATCTTTAGAATGTTTTTTTTTAATCTGACAATATCAATTACTGGCGAAGACAGAGAAATTGGATTGCTCATATACTGCTGATGTGGATGTAAAATGCTATAGCCACTCTGGGAAATAATTTGGCAATTTATTTAAAAAAATACAAACATATATTTACTAGGTGACCCAGAAATGGTACTGCTGGACATTATCCCAGAGAAATAAAAACTTAAATCCACACAAAACCCAGCAAATGAAGGTCCAGAGCAGCAAGTTACCAAAATCTGAAAACTTCATAATTGAATGGTTGAACAAACTATAGAACTTCCATATCAGGAAATAGTTCTCAGTAATAGGAAGGAATTGACTGGGTGCCTGGGTGGCTCTGTTCCTTACGTGACACACTCTTGAATTCAGCTCAGGTCAGGTTCAAGACCTGAGTCCAGCTCTATGCGTACTACACAGAGCCTGCTTGTTTTTCTCCCTCTCCCTCTTTCTTATCCCCTCCCCCACGTACGCTCTCACTCAGAAAATAAACTAAAAAAAAAAAAAAAGAATGAATTACTGATAAACACAACTTGGACGGGTCTCCTGTGCATTATGGTGATAACGAAAAAACAGAAAACAAAACCAAAAACTTAACTATTGTGTATGTCCTGTTTCAATTTGCATAACATTTTTTAAATGACAAAATTATAGAGATGGAACACGGTTTAGTGATGGCCATGGGGGTGAGGGGAGAGCAATGCAGTGGCTATAAAGGGTGGCTTGAGGAAGATCTCTGTGGTGCTGAAATAGCTGAGTCCTGACTGAACTGCTGATTACACAAATTTACACGAGTCAAATGGCAACCATACACACACTATTCTAACGCCAAATTCCTGGGATTGATTTAGTGCTAGAACTCTGAGAGACGCAACTTACAGGAAACAGCGAAGGGCACCCGGGCCTTCTTGGCAATACTTTTGTAACATCCTGTGACTCCACGTGAAGTGTAAGCACCTGACCTTCGGCGTTTTGGATTGTAAGGCAGGTGCCTGACAGCTCTTCAAAGACAACAGTCTGGAAGGAACCCACTGCCAGCGACGTGACTACGTAAAGAGCCAGGCCATCCCACCCCTGAAGTTTCTTTTGTTCAGGGGCCCCCGGTTTGACTGATCCTTTTTCTTACTCGCGTTTCCTCATTTGTTTCTTCCTTCCAGCGCTTTGAAGCTGGCGCTTTAATTTTCGCCCTTCTGTCTTAAAGTCACCAATACACTTTAAGCCCGCGAAACGGACCCCCTGGACGCCCAGCCTCCACCGCAGTAAGAGCCGACCCCGTGGCACGTGGCCTGGCGCCCTACCTGCTCACACTCCTCTGGGACAGGTGAGTGATAAACCTCCTTTTCTTTTCCGAAGTTTCTCGAAGGTTGCCGAGGTGGGTCTCCAGTCACAGTAAGAAACACAACAGGGGTCGGCCACAAGTCTGACTCCCAGAGGGGAAATGTTGGGGGTGGGGGCTGGTCTCCGCCTGGGCCCGCGTGCGTGTCCTCAGGCATTTCTAGCTGATTATCGATTATCCAGAGGCTGAGAGTGGCCCAAAACACTATGACTATTTCAATGTTAAAAACCTGAGCCACAGGAAATTAAAAACTTAAAGTGAAGTGATTGGCAATGCCTCGAGGCCATTTTTGTGTATATCTTCCTGGTTTGAAAGATCCGCAGATCTTAATGTCAAATTTGGTGGAAATGGGATTATTTGTGTACCAGACCCAAATCTGAGATGGGGAGATGAAAAGCAAAGGCAGATACCGAGAGGTCCCATAGACTGGGAATTACTGAGAGGGAGCGTCCCGGAGGTGTGGAAGTACACAACACTGAGCCGTCTACTCACTGCCAGATGCTGTTGAAAAGCAGTCCTCCATTAAGGATTAGGCCATCTGGGCAGGTGCCTGGCACTAGTCTACAAGAATGATAAACCCTCGCTGGAACATATTTAAAATGGGAAGCCAGTTAATAGAGTTTCTCAAAGGCACATATTAACATAACTGGCAGAAAGTAAGTTCTTTCTGCTCTAATTAAAGTAGCAATTTAAAACTTGGTGAAGACCAATATATCTCTAAGTATTTTGAGGATCAGCGTCTCCATGTTGCATGTTATAATTAAAGGCCACACTACTAACTCAGAAATAAGCCTGATTGTAGTATGATCCTGGAACAGCCAGCCAAAATTCTGGAATTGAATTTAAAATTCATGGCATAATATTATTTATGGTGAATGGATGGCTTATTTTATATAATCTAAATTTTATACACATTAATATTCCTCTAAATGTATTGCCAAGTTCAGAAAGCTAAATTTGAAAAAGAAAAGGAACTACCCAAGAGTATAAAATATTTTGTCAGATTGGAAATCTAAAAAATACATTTAAACATATTTAATCCCAATATAAACCATAGCCCAAGTAGTTACGCCTCTGAATTGTTTAACATTTTCTGCAAATAACATAGAAGGAAGTTGAATACTAATTGAATATATTACATTTTTTACTTCTTCCCTCACTGAGTATCAGAGAGGAAAGAACGTAATTCATAAATAACAGCATCTTAACATTTTTCAAGAGGTGCTCTTAATTATTAATGAATACTAAGGAACTTGGTTTTTATTCTTTCCTACTTTTACGAAACTCTCATTGTTTACACATATGTATGCTTACATGTACAAACATGGGTTTTTTATTCTTTGTTTTTATTTATAGTCAGCTTATAAATGAATCTACCACTCATTGACAAGGTATCATTAAAAATATATAATGGATCTGCCTACAGTTTGATAGAAATGTAATTTTATCCTCTCTATACCTACTTTTGTCATGCGTATATTCACAAATTTTGTTTTGTGTGAGAGCATATGGGTATAGACACATATACCCACAACCATGCACATGTATAATTATCCTATTACTAGCTTTTGGAAAGCTATTGTATCATCTAGACAGAAAATCCTTTTTTTTTAAAGGTTTATTTTACTTTGATACATATTTGATTGTTTATTTTGATACAAACATTTCCTATCAGAGAATATCAGGTGGAGTATGTTTTGCTTCATGTATGTTAGGTAAATAAGTGCTAAGTTACAGCATCTTCTTAATGTATCTGTTTGAAGCACCCTCGTATTTAGTCTTTATGGTGTCATAAGACTGCTTTTCTGAGCTATAACTATTTTTAAGTGCGGGTAAAGTGCAAGGTAATAATGGACTCCCAAAAGTCTCAAAATTGGTGAAAATAATGTAATCTTGGTGTTTTACAAATATTCTTGAAATTAAATAACACAAAAGAGAAAATATTATGATAGACTGAATTTAAATAAATCCAACAAATCCTAGGATTTAGTATGGGATTAGATTGTGAGAGAGGGAATAACATGTTGCAAATGTCCCATCTGTTGGTGGAAGGAAAGAGAATTAGGACATTAAAATCCTGGATTTCTGGAGGTTTTTGGTGGTATGTTTTTTGTTTTCATTATTTAAAAATGAAGGAAGCTATGGAGCAACTTGCAGAAAAGAAAATGGTATTTTGTTTCTCTACAAATTAGAGACATAAATGCATAAATCTGAGAAACAGAAAGAGGATTATACCATTAACAAGGTGGAAATGTGGAGTCAGATGCCACACTGCCAAGGGTATAGGGTAGGAAGGAAGTACATACCACTTCATCGTTAGAATCTCAGGTTCAGAAAGTCTTCCCAGAAAAAAGGATGATTCCTCAATTTTAGCAAAATCAGTCTACCTACGGCAGAACAGCAAAACAAAACAAAACAAAACAAAACAAAACAAAAAACTGTCTTCATCCACTAAAATGTAAGCCACATGAAGTCAGTCATGTGAAGTCAGTGTGTGTGTGTGTGTGTGTGTGTGTGTGTGTGTGTGTGTACTTATGAATCACAGTACCTGGAACATGCTGTTGTATAGTAAGTACCCAAATATATTTTAATCAACAAAATGTTGTTTTCTTTTAGTTTATTCAACTTACTGTCTTTTAATTTTTCTTTCCTCTCAAAGCTGACCCCGTAGATTTGATTGCATCTGTTTTTGTTCTTGAAAGTGTCTTAATACATTTCATAAGTCTTTGTTTAACTGCCCAGAATAAATACTATATTTCCCAGGTTCCCTCATCACTATAAGTGACAATGTACTAAATCATCACCAATAAGATGTAAGGGGATACATAGCAGCCCAAGAAATTCTCTCTAAAGGAGTTGAAATCACTGGCCCAGAGCCAGTAATCTCTACTTCATTTATGTGATAGAGGAATTCTGTCTTGAGATATACTTTAAATTTCATTTTCTGAGATTTTCAGATGAATCTACTAACCCTAATCTGAGCAAATGTGCTACCCCTACCCCAGGGTGTCTTAGTATGCATGATAAATGCTACACAGGTAGAGAAACAGACATGAAAGTTGAAAAATAACTCCAAAAAGTTAAAATGTTATATCATGTTTATTTTTTGTAATATGCATGTCTTTTAAATATCATCATGTTTACCATTTATATTAATGGATAAATATTTTTTCCATTAGTATTCGATACATGTGAATAAAAGTGCAAGCATGTAGATTAGAAACATACCAAGGAAGAGTCTCACAATGTGCTTATATGTTTTTGTCTGCAATGTACACTTTTGTTCCCAAGTGAGGAGGTGGTTGGCAATAACCTATCCCTGTGATACGATTGTAAAGTAACTCTGCGTTTTGAGTGAAGAGGGATGTGAAATATGCCATGATGTGTTGCTTCTGCTCAGAGCAGATACACAGACATAAATATTTACACAACGGCCTTGTAGGACAATGAAAACCCTGGATCAACCCCTAGGGACCCATCTCCCTCCCCTCCCCTTACTTAGTACCACTTATTAAGAAAAGAGAAAAGAAATTTCCTAGAGACAATTTAGCAACAATTGGAAGAATTTGGATTTCATAGACTATTTGATACTGACATAAATAAAAACATATCCTTCATGCCGACCAAAGGCCAGACCTTCTATTACCGTGAGTAACTGAAAGCTGCCTATCATCCTCCTTGGTATATTCTATATTAGGCATAGTATGAATCTCATGTACCAGAGAAGCTGAGAGTTGGGGACATGAGAAAAATGATATACTTTTGATTTTGTCTGTATTTAAGACTCCTATGTCCTACTTACACAACTGCTGATTCACAGGAAATATTACATTGACATGTGATCTGAAAACCGGTCCAGATTAAACACTATAGAATTTTCTTTAGCCTAGACTTATAAAATTCTATCCAGCCACTGGGATTTTGTTCCCATTTGCAATGTAATATCTCCTACTCTGCAAATTACTATTATGACTGACAGCCACATTAAAACAAACAAAAAACTGCTTGATCTTCAAAGATTTCCAAATGCTGTCACTAAAGAGCTTAGAGTAGGTAAAGATGTGGTGCTCACTGGTATAGGTCACAGATAGTCACAATCAGATATCCCCAAATTATTAATATGTTTTAATTCCTAATTATTATATCCCATAGTTATTAGTGTGCAGAAATAATAAACATATATTCTGGATCAAGTAAGGCAGAATGTTTTAATAGTGTACAGTTTGTGCCAAAACACCTTAAATCAAGTCGTTCTGAAACAAATACCAAAAAATTCCATGGAATTCAGCCTGTATATATGTCATGGACTTTTTATAAAATGTTACTTTGTATTATTTTATTATTGAATAGAAACTTAAATCTGATGATGAAAAATGGCACGGAATTTTATACATATTTTTCTGTGTCCGAATGTCAATAATAGAATTAGCTCAATCTATGAAAGAAAACAATTTATAAGTAATAAACATAATGTTAACTTTTTATTATAGTGGAAAAAAACTTTGAACTTCTATTAGAGAATCTGAGAGGACTAGTTATATATTCAAATAAAACAGATGCTAACTAGGGTTATTGTGGTGATCATTTTGCAATATTTACAAACAGCAAATCAGTATACTTGAATCTAATAGAATGTTGTAAATCAATTATATGTCAATGAAAAAAATAGACATTTAAATTAGATTTTCCGAGATTTTTGCATATTTAAATTTTTTGTCAATAATCCTATAAATGGAACTTCTAAGAAATAAGTTCATGTTGACACCAGAGCTTGTTTAAATAGCAGGGCAGTTTCAGTAGCTCATATATAGGGGTATACTGTATATGTGCACACATAACATGCACTGTCTGTGTCTTTCTGATAGTACTACTGTCCTTTTGAAAAGTGTACTTGTTGGATTACCTGGAAGACTCAGAGTAAGAATAGCTACATGAATACAAATCTACTGACTAGTAGAAGTATAAAATTGCATGTCCTATTTGAGCTTTTGTTTGTCTTTGAAAGTTATATTTAACCATCGTTTATTTTGTTAAAGTCTATTGTATAACACAAATAAATGAAGATGGTTTTAAAAGATGACCATATAATTAATGTCAAACATACAAATCTGACAGAAGAAGGTAAACAGGATACTCTAAGTGAACTTTCTATTAATATATCAGAAAATGGTATGTGCTTCGGGCTATGTTCTTATGCACATCTTCTGAAAATGCACATCTGAATAAACTCCTAATGTATTCTAAGCTTCCTCCATCACAAAAATAAAATTCTAGGTGTTCTGTGGGAAGTATGAAAAAGTACAGCAGCAGCATCTACACTCTATCTCCAAATTACTGTTTCCCCAAAATGTTGATAGTGAACTTTCATGACTTGGAACATGCAAATAATGCTATTCATGGTGGTTTGGTTTCAGGCCAGTCTTCAAATCCAGTTAACCCAAAATGTAATTTAAAAATTGATTCTAATCTCCATATGTGATTACATTTTTATGGGAAAATAAATCAATATGTCTTTCTCACTGAAGCACTAATGCCATACTGGTTACTATTTTACTTCTTTAGACTTTTAACTTTTGAAAAGGGTTTGTAAACACTTCACTAGGTAGTAGATTACTTTTTCAGCAAATACTACTTAGCCCTCAATACTGCCCCCTCCATGGGAAAAGTATACTTCCTTACCTCTTGGCTTTGAGCTTGGCCATGTGACTTGCTTTGGTGAGTGGATGCATTCCACACAGAGCCTTTAAATGTGCTTGGGATTTTGCCTTTGCTACCCTGGGTATTTGCCATTGTCTTAGGGAGATCATGCCTTGAAAAGCCCCTGCCCCTCTATCCTTGGCGTCAGAATGAAACACAGGGAGCGGTCTCCACAGGCAACCCTTAGATGTGGGAATGAGAAATGATCATTTCCCACTGGTATTTTGTGGCAATTTATATATGGTAACCATTGTTTCAGTAATTCTTCATAACAACCACCTACAAGTCCCTGGACAGTATCTCAAAGAGACTCACAGATTTAAAAAAAATGCTATAAGATTTGTGTCAAACTTAAGAGTATAAAATTTTGCATAAGAAGGTGATGACACTCTAAATTTTGTCACTTAAATTCGTCTTGATTTAAAAAAAAACACAAAATAGTCATATGCTTAAAAACTGAAGCAAGAATGTATTTTTGGAAACTGTCTCTTGTATTCAAACTCCCTTGCTATTACTGGTTCTGCTTTGAATAATGCAAGGGAAGAAGAATAATGGTAGAAACTTAATGATGAACATTTAAAAACATTGACCAATAATAGTAACATCAATGAGGAGGTAGCACTGGTAACATCAAAAAAATAAGGAAAGAGAGGCTCTGAAAACTGAAAATATTAAAAATCTTATTTGATAGTCAAAGGACAAAAGAATTTTTGGCAATATGAAGTCTGAACAGGTGTCGGGCAAGAGGAACTAGGGAAATATTCTAAAATTACAGAGGCAAAGGCACTACTAATGCTTACTAAGGCAAGGAAAACATTGTAACTCAGTGTTCTGCCAGGAGACCCTGAGAAAGATCTATAGCTTGATAAGTAAGCTTAAAAATGGTTTGCCATCACCAGAGGTGAACATCCTTAGTCACATATAGGATTTTTTTAATAATAAGGATTAAGACAGAGAGAAGGTATATTGGGGCATTCTTGATACCATGTAAGGAATGCTCAGAGGAACACGGTGTCTCTGTTGTTCCTAATATTTCTGTTATAGTGGTTCTTCTTCAATCCACATTCTGATAACTGAGACAGAATTGCGGTTGCTTTCAAGAGCAAGTGATCCATTTCCTTGATTGCTAATAATCACCAACATTCCGTATGTTTAAAGGTGCACTGGCGGACTAAGTATGCTTATTTTAAGGTTTGATGTGGCTATTTATTCAGATGCTAAACAACTGAAAGCCAAAGGAGTATAAAACGGAACATTTGTAGGAAATTTGTGGGAAAAGGTGATTGCCTACAGTTTTGTTAATTTTGATCAATGCATCTCAAATAGCCCCAGGTAACTTGCTTAAATCTTTGTTTTTGCCTAAAGATAATAAGAGATTCTTATTTATCAGTCAGTATTTTCTCAGGAAGAATTATACTAAAAGTATAAGTCTAATTATACTTTTAATGCTGCTTCTTAACCATCTAATGCTGCTTCTTAACCGTAAACTAAAATCTGCTTAGTTGTGTAAATTAATATTTTTAATTTAATTTTTTGAGAGAGAGAGAGAGAGAGACAGTGTGAGCAGGGAAGAGTAAGAGAGCGAGGGAGACAGAATCCAAAGACAGGCCTCAGGCTCTGAGCTAGCTGTCAGCACAGAGTCCAACATGAGGCTTGAACCCAAGAACTGTGAGATCATGACCTGAGCTGAAATCGGATGCTTAACCAGCTGAGCCACCCAGGCACCCCACCTCAGGCATTCTTTCACTCTTCCCTAAATTTATATTTCTAGAATAGGATTGGGAAAATAAGAAAAAAATCTTAACTTGCATAGATGAATGTACAGAAAGTTCTGAAATGTGGTTTTAAATGTTCACAACTTAAATTCCACTTACAGGTGGGATCAGTGTATTTGTCCTTCTCTGACTTATTTCACTTAATAAAATATCCTCAAGTTCCATCCATGTTGTTGCAACTGACAAAGTTTCATTTTTTTATTAATGAGTAATATTCCATGGGGTGTGTGTGTGTGTGTGTGTATGTGTGTGTGTGTATGTGTGTGTGTATGTGTGTGTGTATGTGTGTGTATGTGTATGTGTGTGTGTATGTGTGTATGTGTGTGTATGTGTGTATGTGTATGTGTGTGTATGTGTGTATGTGTGTGTGTATGTGTGTGTGTGTATGTGTGTATGTGTGTGTATGTGTGTGTGTGTATGTGTGTGTGTATGTGTGTGTATGTGTGTGTATGTGTGTATGTGTGTGTATGTGTGTGTATGTGTGTGTGTATGTGTATGTGTATGTGTGTGTATGTGTGTGTATGTGTGTGTATGTGTATGTGTGTGTGTGTATGTGTATGTGTATGTGTGTGTATGTGTGTGTGTGTGTGTGTGTGTCACATTTTCTTTACCTAGTCATCTGTCAGTGGACCCAGATTGCTTCTGTATCTCAGCTATTGTAAGTAATGCTGCAGTGAACATGAGGCTACACATATCTTTTAGACTCAGTGCTTTTGTTTTCCTTAGATAAGTATCTAGAAGTGGAATTTCTGAATTGTATGGTAGCTCTATTTTTAATTTTTTGAGGAACCGCCATATTCTTGTCTGCAGTGGCTGCACCAGTTTGCATTCCCCCCAACAGTGCACAGGAGGTCTCTTGTCTCCACATTCTCTTCAGCCTTTATCTATTGTCTTTTTTTTTAATTTTTAATGTTTTATTTATTTTTGATACAGAGAGAGAGCATGAGAGGGGGAGGGTCAGAGAGAGAAGGAGACACAGAATCAGAAACAGGCTTCAGGCTCTGAGCTGGCTGTCTGCACAGAGCCTGACGTGGGACTCAAACCCACGAACGTGAGATCTGACCTAAGCCGAAGTCGGAGGCTTAACTGACTGAGCCACCCAGGTGCCCCTATTGTCTTTTTCATAATAGCCATCCTAATAGGTGTGAGGTGATATCCCATTGTGTTTTGATTTTTGATATGCATCTTTTCATAGTCATCTATGTATTCTTTGGAGAAATAGCTACTCAAATCTTCTGTTCATGTTTTAATCATATTTAATTTTTTTTAAATTTCCTATTGTGTTGTGTGTCTTCTTAAGTAATTTGGCTATTAACCCCTTATCAGACATGAGAGTTTTAAGTATTTTCTCCTATTAAGAAGGTTGCCTTTTCATTTTGTGGATGATTTTCTTTGCTGTATAGAATTTTTGTTTGATGTAATTCCACTTGTTAATTTCTGCTTTTGTTGCCTTTGGTTAGGTGTCAAATCCAAAAATCATCACTAATACTAGTGTCAAGGAGCTTATGGCCTATGTTTTCTTCTAGTGTTTTTATGGTTTCAGGTCTTATACCCAAATTCTTAATCCATTTTGAGTTCATTTTTGTGCATGGTATGAGAGAGGAGTCAAGTTTCATTCTTTTGCCTGTGACTGTCCAGTGTACCTAAAACTTTTTCTAAGACTCTGTCCTTAACCCATTGTATATTCTTGGTTCTTTTGTCTTAATTGATCATCTGTGTGTATATTTATATCTGGGCTCTTTATTGCATTCCATTCATCTATGTGTCTGTTTATCTGCCTGAACCACTGTTTTGTTTACTGTAACTTTGTAATATAGTTTGAAATTCCCTCAGTGATGAGAGTGAGCGTCTTTGTCTTGTTCCTCATCTTAGAGGAACTGCTTTTAGCTTTTCACTGTTGAGGTGATGTTAGATGCAGGCAAAACTGTCATTTTTAGTCTTTAGTGCAAACCTGCAAAATATATATTATCTTCTCCTATTCTATAAGTGAGGAACCTGATGCTCATGGAGACTAAAAAACTTTCAAAAATTTATTATTTATTTTTCATAATATGTAGTATATGTTGATCAAATAGAAGCTAAGGCTATCTGTTTCAAAGGTATTTTTTCCTTTCTAATGGTAATGTTAACATTCCTGTTTCTATTGCTATTATCAATTCTAAGTGCTTTTATTTGAGTTTTTAAACATTTGCTGAGTCATTAGCATGTGCAACTTCTATCTTTTTCATCTCTATTGAGTTATAATCGACATAAAACATTGTGTAAGTTTAAGATACCAGCATGTTAATGTGATATGCTTATATATACATAATGCAATATGAAGGGTAAAAACTTCCAGTTAGAAGAAATTTTACACATCTAATGTACAGCATTGTAATTATAGTCAACAACAGTACTGTACTGTATACTTGAAAATTGCTAAGAGAGTAGATATGAAATTTTCTCACCACAAAAAGAAATGATAATTACACAATATGATGGAGGTGTTAGCCAATTTTGTATTTCATATTTGATTAAACACTTTTTCTTTTCATGCCATGTCACATCATTAGAACATTCAAAGCTGTATTAATACTGGTGCAAACAAATATCTTTCTTTCTCTATTAAAGTCATCAGTGGATTATGTCACTCCTGGGCTTGCCACCCGTAAGGACTTTTCTCTTCTTTTACAATAAACTCTAAACTCCTTACTTTGGACTCTTAGGCCCTACCTCAAGAAATTGCACTGCATTGATAACAATGGACTGCAGTTAAGTAATAGGGATGACAAGCTATGAATTCATGTAACATGACGAAGTTTTTTGGGTGATATACTGCATGAAGTCACATCTGGCTTCTACATACTTGTGCTCTCCCATCTCTCCCATCCATCCCCTTGTGTCCTATGCCGAACACTCACTGACTTTTAAGTGCTTATACACCGCAATACTCCCTCATGCCACTTCAGGTATTACAGGTTCTGCATCCTCAAAATCCTATCCATTGTTCTGTACAGGCCTACTTGCCTAATTTCCTCCTTTTTTTTTTTGGTAATCTTAATGTTACATTGTTAGAGAAGTCTTCCTTGACCATATCAGCCCAGATAGTTTACCATATTACCCTCTATTATAATCTATCTGCATTGTATTAATTTCCTCCTACCATTTTTCAATAATGAAGATTAAAATGAAGACTATAAAGATACTATATGGTCACACATTCTAAAATATCTTAAGATTTTTTTCTTCTAAATTAAGGGTTGATTGAATTTCTTTCTTCTGTTGAATACATGTAACGAAGTCAGGCTGTATAATCAATCCCTAGACAAATTTCAAAAATCAGAATAATGGCTGCACGAAGCACTGCAACAGACAGAATGCTATATACATTATTCGTTTTGACAACTATGAATCTAAGCTCCAACGTAAGACTTTCCTGAGCATGGTAAAGGAAGCCACATAAAGCAGTGATTCTCAAATATAGCCTGCATCAGTACCACCAGCAAAAATACTGGTTGTTGAGCTCAACTCTCAGAGATTCTGATGTAGGGGGTCTGGTGTGGGGCCTGAATTTTTGCTTTTGTAACAAGTACCCAGTTAATACTGATGTTGCTGGTCTATGGACCACACATTGAGAATACAGGAAATACTGGAAAGAAGAAAAGGATAAGGGCAAGTACTGGATTCTGACTTCAGGTACGAAGAAGAGGAAGCCAGGAATTGGCAACTGAAGAGGCTTCAGGGGCTTAGGAACCAAAATTCCAAAATTAATTTTGGCTTAGTTTTTATTTATAAAAATTTTAAAACAATGAATGAATGAACTAATAACATTGCTACTCATGAAAATATATTATTTGAGATACAGTCAAGGAACTATAGTATACTTGACTGCAAAATGTGTAACAAAATACTTCCTGACCAATATTAGATTTAATCAATTTACAACACATTTCAAAGAATTACATAATCATTCACATCTGTCTTCATGTGTGGAATGCTCTAAAGAACCCTATCAAAATTTAATTTGAATCCTATGTTTGAGCAAATCTGGTTTAAATAATTTTTCTGTGGATAAGGGACAGCTTCCTTTCTACTTTTGTATGTGTGGTTCCTTAAAAGCCTCACCTCTATCCCTGAAAAGGTAGAATGGAAAGTGCATGAAATTGAAGTAGAAACTCATGACCTCTATTTTCTTGCAGATATTTTTTGTAGGTTAACAAGATTTTCACTTATTGTATGCTTGATATCTTTTGATGAGAGAAGCTATATAAATATCAAATATTATTCTAGGCAAAGTGTTCATTAGTGCTTTATTTTCCATTAATTTTGCCAAAACCAAACTGGCATTGAGTGCAGTTCTACAGAATGTTTGGCAACCACTTGTTTTCTGTCAAAGTCATGTCAATATACAGATGGATCCCATTTTCACAGGAACTTAAATAAAGTGATATTCAAGATTAAAATTCGGGATGAAATAACTATTAATGTGTGAAATGCCTTAAGGAATTTATGCAGTAATGCAGACTGTGATGAAATGCAATAAAAGCTAACTGAATTATGAAACTACTCAGGAACATAGAAGGAGTTGGATATGTTATTATGATAACCATTGGCAGTCTCATGTAATCATGCTATACCAATAGCAAAGGGAATATTTTTAAATTTAAAATTACACAATGAGTAAATCTGGCCAGAAATAACTCCTAATGTTGATATAAAGCAATTACATTTGCCCTTGGGAAAAGTGGTGTTTGTTACTGTCTGAGCACATCATAAAACTCAGATGTTAGATCCTGAAAACTTTGTGTGTGTGTGTGTGTGTGTGTGTGTGTGTGTGTGTGTAAGTTTGCACAAGAGCAAAAGTATTGAGGGTCATAAACGAGATTCTGTGAGCGTAGACAACTTAGCCATACGGGGCCTGGACAACTTGATTTTTCACAGAGCTGTTGGTCCATATTTTTATGCTTTAAAATTATATGAGGTTGATGATTTACTCATATCTAGCAAGAGGAACTTAACTAGGGAGTCTTTAGAAAGACACACAAACTGTCCTTGCCTCCTTCTTTCCGTGGCTGTTCACTGATGATGAATTGTCTTAAGGCCTAGGGCTGTCACAACAGCGCACGGATATACGTGTCCCATGGGCCTTAGAGGAACTTAGTTTATACTCTATCAGTGAGGGCACAAAATTTATAAATACATATGTAATATGTAAAATGCATGTTAAAAATAGTATATAAATGTAAAATGTATGGGTCATAGTTTTATAGAAAAGATGGAAAAGTTTAGATAACAGAGTTTGAGAAGTTGCCATTTTAAGAAAGATGTCAAGGTAAGTGTCTCTGAGGGACTAATATTTGAACAGAGATCTGAATGTGGGTGACAACCTGTGGGAAAAGATTTCAAGTTTGAAAAATTAGGGGGACATAAGTGGAATCACTTGTTCTTTTCAGTGAACATCAATGAAGCTAGGATACACAGAGGAACACAGGAGGGAAACTGTGGCCTCGGCCACATCATGAGGGCATGGAGCCGAGCATGTTGGCCATATACAAGTTTAGATTTTAATCTGAATTGAATATAAATCATTACAAAGTTTAAAGCAGAAAAATGATATGATCTGACTCATTTGTAAGTGACGAATAAATTCTATCTGAATGTGGATGATTGCAGACTTAAGTAACTTTGCAATATAAGCACATGCTTTTGAGCCTAAGATGCTGCCGTTAGCCTGATGATTCTGATTAATTCAGAATAATATTTAAATGAATTTTACCTAGAGGGAATGATAACTTACTCAATGCCAGGAATGTTCTCTAAATGCTTTGTTCTTCCTATGAGACACATTTATTACATCTATGCACAGTTTTAAAGATAATGACAAAATAAACATATGCAGTCTCTATGAGCCTTATGTTAAAGTCGTAATGGCCTCTTTTATTTTTATTAAATATATTTCTGTTTTTAAGTTTATTTATTTAGTTTGGAAGTGGAAGAGTGAATCCACAAGTGGTGCAGGGGCAGAGAGAGAGAGAGCGAGATAGAGAGAGAGAGAGAATCCCACTCCTAGTCGGGAGCCCGATGTGAAGCTTAAACTTAGGAACCATGAGATCATGATCCAAGTTAAATCAAGAGTCAGATGCTTAATGAACTGAGCCACCCCTAGGCACCCCTAATTAAATGTATATCTAGGAATTTTTTGTGTCCCACACTATTACTAGTGGAATTTTAAAAATATAATTTCCAGTATTGTGATGCTAGAATTGAAAATCATTTAGAAGTTAAATTACTCTCCTGAGATCTTGCTAAATTGTTTTATTCTAATCAATTTTGTAGTTTCTTAAGGATTATCTACAGAAGAATCTTGTTTTCTGAAAATATAGTTTAATTCTTGCCTTCATTTATTTATTAATTTTTAAGATTTAATTTTATTTTAAGAGACAGAGTGTGTAAGCAGTATAGAAGGGCAGAGGGAGAGAGAGAGAATCTTAAGCAGGCTCCATGCTCAGTGCAGATGTCAACATGGTGCTCCTTCCAACCACTCTGGGATTGATTCCTGAGTTGAAATCAAGAATCTGATGCTTAACTGACTCAGCCACCTAGGTGCCCAGGAAACCTCACAATTCTTGATTTCAGAATTTGTGAAAAAGCTACACTGTAATAAATACAGTGTAACACTGGCATAATGATAGGTATTAAAGCCGATGGAGTGGAATTGGGAGTACTGAAATAACTACAGCTATAATCGTATGAGGTTGGACAAGGTGCCAAGGCCATCAATGGGGAGAGAACAATCTCTTCATTAAAGGAAAGTGGGATGATTGGATGTCCACAGGCAATAAAATAAACTGTACCCTTATTTCACAACATATACAAAAACATCTACCAAAACATATACAAGACAAAATGGACCAATGCCTAAACAGAAGAGCTAAGGAGAGGGAACGAAGGATGATTGCTGAATGGATATAGAGGTTTCCTTTAAGATGGTAAAAATATCTTGAAACTAGGTGGACCTGGTGTTTGTGCAATGTTGTAAATGAACTAAATACCACTGAATTGTATACTTTACAAGCATCCATATTCTGCTAGGTGAATTCACCTAAAAAATTACACTGCTATTATTTTTTACAGGTTGACAAAAACCCAAGATTTACAGCATGGTCTGTTTGGAAGGCTTGTGGGGAAACAGGTGCCATCATATTCTGCCTATGGGAATGCAAAATAGCACAAACCCCATTGAGAGGAATTTAGCAATAGCTAGTGAGATTACATGTGTATTTACCCTTTGACACAGCAACCCGCTTCTAAGAATAGATTCCATAGATGCAGTGGTAAAAAAAAAACAACAAATGATGTTATGTGCAAGGCTATTCAGTGGAACTCTTTGTAATAGACATTTATCCTATGTCTACTATTTTGCTATCATTAGGGAGTGGTTGAATAAGCCTTCACACAATGAAGGGCTCTGTATCTATAAGAACTGAGGAAGATTGATACACTGCTGTGGTTGCTGGGGTGGGTTGTTCCATGAAAAACACAAGATGAATGTATAGAATAGGCAAACCTATAAAGACAAGTCTGTAGATATTAGTGTTTGCCTAAGGCTGGGAAGAAAGGACATAGAGATG
Source organism: Suricata suricatta (assembly GCF_006229205.1). Lineage (NCBI taxonomy): Eukaryota > Metazoa > Chordata > Mammalia > Carnivora > Herpestidae > Suricata > Suricata suricatta. Next base: position 33,843,801 of record NC_043709.1, on the reverse strand, counting down.
GGAAGATTGGGAGTTTCTTTTTTGGTGATAAAACTATTCTAAGGTTAAGCAGTGATAAGAGTACAACTCTGAAAATAACTCCAACCACTGAACTGCATATTAAATGGGTGAACTTTATAGTCTATGAATTCTATCTCAATAAAGTTGTTGCCGAAAAAGAGAAGTGATAGATTTGGCATGTGGATCCTGAAATCTATCAGATTGCATAGTCATTGGGCTGAAGTAAAATACTAGTCCAGAGGCAATGGTTCTGGTTAATGGCAACTTTTAGAAAAGATAACTATTTAGAGAGACCTCCAAAATGGGGGCCAGTGGTAGGGAGGAAGTTAACACAAAGGTCAGGGAAATAATTTTTAAGATAAAGCAAGGAGTGGTTCCTAATTTAGAAAGCCAAGAACCAAACTATTAGAAGCAAAGTGAAATGGTCCTTGAGAGTTATTTTAGAACTCTTTCTTACCTGAAGAAAAAAATATTTCAAACTGGCTCATGAAGTGACAGAAAAGCAAATGGAAAAATAGCAGCCAAAAGTATAAGTAAGCTGATCTGGTATCTAATCTTGCCAGGACTGGTTATAGATGATTTATAAGAAAAAGTCTAGAAGAATGCCACAAGAGAACATTAAAAATAGAATTAGGGCAGGAGTCTAGGAAAGAAATAGGCTCGTTGGCCAGCTTCTCTTTGTTTATACACATCTGATTCTTTCTTACATGTAGCATGGGTCATCATGCACTTTTCACCATCAGAATGTTGGAGGAGAAGCAGAAAACTGAGGAGAAAGCCAGTGACACAGAAGGTGAAGGTACAAGAAGGGTGCAAGCTAAATTTGTAGAGGCTGGAAGATATCAGGTGACAAGATAAGTAGACAAAAAGTAGTTGATTATACATTAGCCAACCAGAATAATTTTGCAGTGATTTAAAAGCAATTAAAGAGTCACATCATCACATTAAATCACTTTAATATTCAACTTATCTGTCACCTGTCAAAACAAATTTTAAAATATAGCTTTTATGTAAAATATTCCATAGTAAATTTAAGAACATTCAATCCTTGATTATATTTTTATGTGGAGACATGAATAAAATGAGTCCTACGGATAATTTGATCTTTGTTATAGTATATACCACAGATTCAGTATTTGTGGAGTTAATGTTATGATTAAAATTTACTTATGCACCTTAATATTCCAGAGACTAGGGAATAAATACACAGAGAAATGACTTGCCTATAATCTGGCAAATTAGATTTCTTGATTTTAAGAGATTTATTTCATAACCTTGGAAATTGTGGTTTTAAAAGACATCTGGAGCGCCTGGGTGGCTCAGTCCATTAAACACCCCACTCTTGGTTTGGCTCAGGTCATGATCTCATGGTATCTGGGTTCTAGCCCTGTAGCAGGATGTGAGCTGACAGAGGAACCTGCTTGGGATTCTCTGTCTCCCTCTCTCTCTGCCTCTCCCTCTCTCATTCTCTCTCCCCTCTCCCCGCCTCTCTTTCAAAAATAAATAAATGAACATTGTAAGCCACCTAATACTGATAGGGTAAACTGGCATAGGAAAAATGATCAGTGTTTTTTTTTTTCCCTTCTCCTGACCAATATGCAATTCAGTGAATTAAAAAAAAAAAAAACAAACAAAGGCAGAAACTTTTTGAATGATAAACATAGACTTTGTGATTGATAATCACAGAAAATAGTCTTCTTATTTCCTTGATTACTTTCTCCTCAGAGCATTTTAGACATTTCCCAAGTGCTCATAAACTTAAATCCAATAATACGTTATTATATTTCTTTGTTGATTTTAAATCTAAAATGTGGATTCAGGATTAAATTCTCTACTAGTTTAATATCTTTTGGCATGTTATCTTTTCAGATGTTATTCAAATGGAACAAAAATGTCCTCTAACAATTTATAGGAGGAAAATAAAGAGAAAAACATTTTTGATGGTTCAATTTTTAAAATTTTGTTCTCATTTTTACTCCTATATGGAGATCATCTAAAAGCTGTATTTTAAATCTAAGGAAAGAAATTCCACATGCTAGAGACCAAGAGATTTACTTATTAAAATTGTAGTGTTTGGAAAATTTAATGTGCAGTTCTGATTATACATTTGGAGATCTGAAGCAATTACTTTTTATAAACAGAATATTATTCTATTATTTTTATGTTATTGTAGTTCAAGAAAGTTATCTCAGTAATTTTCATTTTTAAGTACAATATTGTCTCCTTAGTAGATTTCATTATAACATAATCCTAATGTTTGTATTTTACCTGATATACACAATCAGTTTGTTAATATTCTTTCTGAGGAGCTTTCACAGAATTAGTATATTTTAATACTGATCAGCATTATGCAATTTATACCTGAAATCTTAAATCGAATTACATCTCAGTTGTTTTCATTAGAAATGTATTTCTCAAGGACTTAATTTTTCAACAGATTTTTAAATCTAAACTACATTAAAATACATTTCTATTAGGGCTTTGAATACTGGAAATTCTCTTCGTGGTTTTTTTTTTGTTGTTGTTCGTCCTGGTTTTTTTTTTTTTTTTGGTTTTGTTTTGTTTTGTTTTTGAAAGGAAGGGAGGGAGGGAGGAAGGAAGAAAAGGAGGAAGGAAGGAAAAGAATGAATGATAAACCAAAAGAAAGGCACCTTAGTAACCACCCCCTGCCCCAGTGATTACAGTTTCTGTTATATAATAAATCATAGAAATCATAATTTCAACTAAGAAAACAGAGTGCTGTAAGCTTTTAAAAAGGAAACTGATCCATCATGGATGTAATATCATGGATACATTTTCTGAATATGTAAAGTGTTAATTAACATCTAAAAGAGTAGGAGTTAATGGGTGCATAAATGAAGGGATTTCACATTTTAGAAACGTGAGACGTTCAAAGGGAAAGTGGGAGAAGAATGACTGCAAATAACTGAAAAGATGTCAGTATCGTCCCCATTTTGAGCTGAGGCTTAAAGTAACATTATCTCAGAGTATCCCACAGTGGCTGTATCAGTAACTCACTGCAAACAGATAGAAGTAAGCAGATTCAAACCAGGTCTATCTGTGCTACATCTTATCCTGATGATATAGTTAAATCCAAAATCTTATTCACAGTATAGAAGAATTGTCCTGTGACAACTATTGCAAAACAGAGGGGTTAGTTCTCTGTAAAATTTTAATTAATTAATTAAGTTTCTGTTTTCATAAGCATTTATAATTTATATCATTTGCAGGATTTGAAGGATTAAATGTTAGGTATTTTTGGAGCATAGTACACTATGAATAAATAATTTTTTTTCATCTCAGGAATTCAACTCCTTATAGTTGTCTGAAATTATATTATTGACTGTATAGTCAATTTATAATGGAATATTCTCATGAATTAATAAACATTTTACTTTTCAACTTAACACAAAAAGTTATGTTACTAAATAAAAGATAGATATCCTAATTATACAGTTATTACTTGAGATACATACTCTGGTAAACTTTCTAATGAAATTTAAAGCCGTATGGTTGGTATTTTTATCAGTATGAGTTACTTACATTCTGGGTGTTTTGTGATTTTATTATATTCTGTATTGTGGTCCCAAAGCATTTATACCTTTTAACCACTTATCTAACTCTAAGCCCAATCTGTTTAGGGAGAAATCTGTGGCAAAGCTTAAGACAATGACTTTGACTTTATGTCTCACCAGGGTGAGGAAAGAGTTTTTATCACTCCTCTGTGATGGTGTGCTAGGTACATTTAAACCCCACAACAGTATTTTGAAGAATGAATTCTTCCTATTCCTATTTCAAATGAAGAAAGCAGTCACACAGCAGTAGAGGTACTAGACTGTTTTTCTCCTGCAGTATTTTGGTGCATGTGGTTGGAATCTTGAATTAGCCATTAAGCCCTACAACTTTGAAGGGAGGTAGACCCACTGATTGTAATTTTAATTTGAGAGAGTGAAAGGAGCTCTCATACTTCCATTTTCTACCTGTGTAAACTTGGGAAATTTACATAACCTTCATGAGCTTTGGTTTCATTCTCTATAAAATGAGAAGAATAGCATTTCTCTTTTGAGGTTATTGGGATAAATAAATAACATAAATTGTGTAAACCGTAGTGCCCAGTGCCTGGCACTGAATCACTTTTGCTGTTATTCTTAATGGCAGAGACACTGAAAGTAGTAACTTAATCAGAAATTGAGGCTGTTTCTGAAAACCTGTGTTTAGGTGAGGGGTCTCTAATTGAGTCATCTGTGTAACTGGAATAAACTTACTATCTCTAAAGATTTTCGTAAAGATTAAAACTGATAGTGTAGATAGTGCCTGTAGCATAGTGTCTGATATATTGTGAGGTCTTAATGTATATCTACAACTTAGTCTTCTCTTTGTGAATTACCTTTGCTATGATTTTAATATATAAGGAACTGGGACTATTGAAAGATGTGGGGACCACCAACTGAGTTTGCAGATCTTTATGAGTTTTTAAATCTCTATGAAACACTATTTGGGTAACAGTGTTTGGATTGGGAAAGGTACTCTAACGTGCCAAGTTGCAAGTGTACAAGTTATGTGGTTTTTCAGATTAATGTGTTATAAAGGAACTTGGCTACTCACATAGTAATTCTGCTTTTAAAAGTTTAACAGCATTACATAGTGAAATCAGAACCTGTTTTCAGTGTCCAATTTTATAACCTTTTAAAATACAACTTTTTAAATTAATTTTAGCCAGAACAAATACTTTAAAATATATAGACTTTCTTAAGTAACTCTTTAAACATATTAAACAACTATCTGCTAAACTAGCTGCAATGAAACTTTAGTTATATTAAACAACTTTAATATTCAACATGAAATTTATGTTTTTGTCCTATCATTTATCAAGAGAATACTGCATATGAGTAAACATTAATTTAATGAGCCACAAAAAAATCAATTTTCGTGGTCAACTGTAAGAATTTGGTAATAAAAATAATCAAGCATTTTAAATCATTACTTCCATAAAATAGATTACTAAACTTTTTTCTATCATTTCAAGATATGCTTATTTAGTAAAAATTTACATTTTACTATTTTAACTTCGCTAAAAGTTTTATTTAAAAAATTTTTTTGCTGAATCAATTTTTAATTATTTATTGTTTTATTTTTGTTTCAAGCTTTTATTTAAATTCTTGTTAACATATAGTGTAACATTGGTTTCAGGAGCAGAATTTAGTGATTCATCATTAGCATACAGCACACAGTGCTCATCAAAAATGCCTTCCATATACCCATCACCCATTTAGCCCATCCAATGAAAACCTGCCTCCATCAACCCTCAGTTTTCTATAGTTTTCTATAGTTAAGAGTCTCTTATGGTTTGCCTATCTCTCTTTTTCTTTCCCCTTCCCCTATGTTCATCTGTTTTGTTTCTTACATTCCACATATGAGTGAAATCGTATGGTATCTTTCTTACATTCCACATATGAGTGAAATCGTATGGTATCTTTCTTACATTCCACATATGAGTGAAATCGTATTTATCTTTCTCTGACTGACTTAATTCAGATAGGATAATATACTCTAGCTCCATTGATGTTGTCGCAAATGGCAAGATTTCATTCTTTTTTATTTATTTATTTTTTAAAGTTTATTTATTTATTTACTTAGAGAGAGAATGAGCAGGAGAATGACAGGGAGAGAAAGCTCCCAAGTAGGCTCTACACTGTCAGCACAGAGACTGAAGAGGGGCTCAAACTCATGATCCATGAGATAATGACCTGATCTGAAACCAAGAGATGGACACTTAAGTGACTGAGCCACCCAGATACCCCTCATTTTTTTTAATTTAAAGATTATTTGTTTATTTTGTGAGAGAGAGAAAAAGAAAGTGGGGGAGGGATGCACTGTCAGTACAGAGCCAGGAGTGTCACTCAAATTCACACAGTGAGATCATGACCTGAGCCAAAACCAAGAATCAGATGCTTAACCAACTGAGATACCCAAATATCCCAAGTTTTCATTATTTTTGATGGCTGAGTATATTGTATATATGTATACCACCATTGTGTATTTGCCACATCTTCTTTATCCATTCATCAGTCAATGGATATTTAGGCTATTTCCATAATTTGGCTATTGTTGATAATGCTGCTATAAACATTGGGGTACATGTGCTCCTTCAAATCTGTAATTTTGTATTCTTTTGATAAATACCTCATAGTGCAATTTCTGGGTCATAGGGTAGTTCTATTTTTAACTTTTGGAGGAACCTCCATACTGTTTTCCAGAGTGGCTGCACCAGTTTGCATTCCCACCAACAATGCAAGAGAGTTCACCTTTCTCCACATCCTCTCCAACACCTGTTGTTTCTTATGTTGTTGATTTTAGCCTTAACTTTACTAAGTTTTATATCATCCCCTTGAATCATATCCAGAGATCTGAATCATTTGTAAAATTTCTAGGAAATAATTCAAATATTCTGGATTATGACTATCCTATATCTGAACACTAGAATTCTAACATATGTTCCTTTAACTGTATTCAACTATATATAATCACTTGCTTGTATATATTTTTAAATTACATGTATTTTGCTGAAGACTACTAGTTAACTTATATATTTATATAAAATATCACTCAGAATTTTCTTTTCTTTAAGGGTAATTTATAAAATTATGAAAGGAATTTTGACCATATGTACCATGCATATTCATTTTTGAACATAACTTATAAGTAGAATGAGGTACCTCTGAATTTGAATTCAACATTTATGTAAAACAAACATAGTATTTGATCAACATTTACTCAGTGTCCTATGCTTCAGAAAAAATAGGTTTTTCAGTGATACAGAAAGAGTAAGAAGTATTTTAGCGATGTAATTTTTTTCCTGTTATTATAGTTTTGGTTTTATAAGTACCAAATCAGAGGACTTTTAGGCATTTTTGAATTAATAACAAGATGATTTAACATGAAAACCATCTCACTGATAGAGCTAACTATTCTTTGTAAATTAAAATACTGTAGAAGCAGCTAAAATATTCATAAACACATAAAAATAAACTATAATTATAAATAAGATTTAATTATACTCCCATCACTGTTCAAAATATTCCTTTGATTAGAAATAATTCAATCATCACAAAAATGTAGTATATACCAATATTTTCTAGGCAGTGAATTTAAAACAGTGAACAAAACATAAAAAAAATCATTGCTCATAGGAGTTTCATTTAATAGGAAAAACAGGCAAAAACCAAAGTAAATTGTTAATGTATGGGTAATGGTGATATTCCATAAAGAAAAATTAAGAGCAATTTTGGAAGGAGGATGGGGAGTTGCATAGAATGTAGCAATGGGTTTTAAATTAAATAGAATGGTTGGAAAATATTTCATTGAGAAAGTGACATTTTATTAAAGATCTGAAGATGAAAAGGAAGTAAGTCATGCAAGAATATGAGGAAAGAACAATTAAGGTACAGGAAACAGAAGTACAAATTACCTAGAGGTCAGTGTGAAAATCAAGATAAGCCCAAAATGGAGTTGCTTATGCTGAATTCTGTGTCACCATACTGCACCAGTCCTTAGCCTGGTTAGTCTCTGGTTAGGGCTTAGAACACAATTTGTATCCTAAAGTCCTATTATAAATTAGTGAGTTTTACATTTGCGTAGCTCATGGGTAAAATCTTAAAAGCTGTATGGTTTCTGTGTCTGTCTATAGGTCTGTGTATGGTTGTGTCTATGTTATAGTAGTGTGCTTTTTTTTCTCTACCTCTGGATGATATTGCCAAAATTAATTTTTAAAGTGCCCTATTTAACTGGCTTAAAGACATTTATATAAATCAAGTAGACACTTAGAAAATATAAAAACTAACCCAAATGTTTTTCAAGTTCACATTATCTTAGATAATATTTGGTAAATACAAGCTAGTTAAGTTGGTTGGTTTAGTTAAGACAGTCGTGTCTTTAGAGTTGTCAGCATTAAATATAATACTTTTACTTAGGTTTATTATATGTCAAGTAAGCTCATGTTATCTCTGTCACATAATTTGTCAGCAAGAAAGGGGATTTTAGATTGTGGTTAAGCTATATAATGCTTCATGAAATTTTCTTAATAATCTAAACATAATTGTTAGAATAGATGAAAGTAAAAGTTTATAAATGAACTTTCAACAATAAGGATGCTTTATTATATGCCAACTTAAAAATAGTTTCTAAGTGTTTTGGTAATATAAAACCTTAAAGTTATATTGATACAGTTTCAATGATATTCATTGAATATCTACATTATTCCCAAGTAAGATGAAATATTGAATTATTAATTACTGAATATAGACTTATTCACTTTTGACTTGCATTTACAGAGGTACTAAAGATATTTGTATCTATTAGTAAGCATGTTATGTGCCACACTGAAAATTTTACTGAGGAAGAAAATGCATCTAGAATTTATAAAATATATTTATAAATTTGCCAATCCACAGAATGCTAATGTAATAGTCCACAATCACTTACTTCTAGTTTTCACTAGGAATAAATCAATAAATGTATTTAAAACTCTTAGAATTAATAAGCATGAGAGAAAACAACTGTGTATGAAAAGTAGGTAAGGATATATAAGTTGTTTCAGAATGAGAAAAAAGAAAATGAAAAAAAGACAAGACAAAAAGAAGACAAAATCAGAATGCATATAAAAAAAACTTGTAGGGGCACCTGGGTGGCTCATTTGAGTGTCCAACTCTTGAATTACACTCACGTCATGATCTCACAGTTAGTGAGTGATATTGAGCCCTGTGTTGGGCTCTATGTTGACAGCACTGAGTCTACATGGGATTCTCTCCCCCCCCTTCTGCCCCTTCCCTATCCCTGTGTTTTCTCTCTCTCTATCTCTTTGCCTCTCCCCCTCAAAATAAATAAACAACAATAACAAAAAGTGTAGAAAGTTTTTGGAAAAGGAATCTTGGAACATGAATTTTGCGTGGGGTCAAGCTGACCAAGATTAGAATAAATTTATTACATTTTTAAAATAATGAATTTTTAATATAAAAAGTATACTGGTCAAAATTCAATCTCTATTAAAAGGACAAAGTTTTCTTGGAGTTTTGGTCCGTTCCTGATTAGAGACTGTAAAAGGTTTTTGTTTGTTTGTTTAACCTTTTGAGTAATGTACCTGGAAAGCAAAGATTTTTTTTTGGCTTACTAAATAACCTATTTGTGCTTCATGCTGTCTCTGAGTTTTTCAACCTGAGCAATTTGTAAAATAAAATTGTCTATAGCAAAGGTGGAGAAATAGATTTACAAGGCGTGTGTGTATCGCAGGTGATGGGGGATGGTCAGGAGGTCAGTTTTTGGTATTTGATTTGATAATCTAATTAGACATTCAAGAGGAGATGCCAAGTGGCTCTTAGTTACATAAGCTAGAGGAGCAGAGAACTGTGGGCTCAAGGTGCTCTTGGAGTTATCAGAATATTTAAAGCCATTTATGAGTTCACCAAAGGTTTGGTAGACATTAGAATGTAGATAAAAATGAAATTTAAAGAGGTAAACTTTGGGTGCTTCAACTTTTAGACTTTGGGGATAAACAGAAGATTGAGAAAGAGCCCCTAGAACTCTAGGAGAAAAATCATGAGACTGCAGATTATAGGAAACTGGATGAAGATAGGAGATAGAAAGGAATAATCAATTTAGATTTATTGGGCAGGTAGAAGGGAATAGAGAACTGATTTGTATCTAAACCTATAGTTTGGAAATGTTAAGTTCAAAGGAATCTTATGTCATTCAACCCAAAAAAGTAACTTTACAAATTAGAAAGTAAAGTCAATAGATAATTGTATTTTCCAGTACTGACTAGATAGTTACAGAAGGCTGGGACCATGCCCAGGAATACCAAATAATTAATTCACAGTCTACTAATATAGACATGACATTTTCTGGCACTTGGAGAAAGAGGACATTGTACTTGAACCATTGAAGAAAGCTCTGAGACAGAAATATTCGCTTTCTGGTAGATTTATGCTACTCTTACCTTGCACTGTACTTATTACTTCATCTGTTTTTGTGTTATTGATTTTTTTTTTCTTTTGGTATTTTCCCTCCTTGACTTTTGACATTTGCAGTTGAACGCAGAAGTGTAGAGCCTGGTGGCATTTTTTAAAAATTTCTCTTTGCCCTCTTAATTAAATCTGAAATTCACCAGCCTCTTTTCAGTCAGTCAGTTGATCTCCTTTATTTCTTGGCTCAGTTTTACTGAGTCTTTCTTTTTTTTTTTTTTTTTTTGAGAGAGAGAGAGAGCGCACAAGCTGGAGAAAGATAATTAATTTTTTTTTTACTTTTGAATTTTTTTATTTGAGGGGCATCTGGGTGGCTCTGTAGGTTAAGCATCCAACTTCAACTCAGGTCATGATCTTGCAGCTTGTGGGTCTGTGCCCTGCATTGGGCTCCCTGCTGATGGCTCAGAGCCTGCAGCCGCTTTGGATTCTGTCTTCCTCCCCTTCTGCTTCTCCCCTGCTCACACCCTGTCTCTCTTTCTCTCTCTCTCCAAAAAAATAAACATTAAAAATTTTTAAATATTCTTTTTTATTTGAGAGAGAGTGTGAGAGTACAGGGGAGAGGGACAGAGGAACAGAGAGAGAGAATCTTAAGTAGGCTCCATGCTCAGCACATAGCCTGATGTGGGGCTCCTCTTAGAACTCTGGGATCATGACTTGAGCCACTCAAGTGAACCACCCAGGTGCCTTGAGCCCATCATTTTGATAGACGCAACTAGTATTCTTATGGTATGATAGAATCTCTGGGCAATTGACATTTAATCTTAGACTTCTCAGACAATACTTAACTTTCTAATGGTTAACATGCTTTTGTAAAAGAAGGGACAATCTTCTTTTGCCACACCAATGCTCTCTCATTGTTGTGACTAGTTTTGACCAATGAGTTGTTAGAGGAAGTGTGACACATCCAGGCTAAATGATTTAATTGCCTGTACAAGGTTGTCTGTAACTCCTTATTCTTGTACCTTAATGGAATTTTGAGATGGTGTTTACTCCATCAGTCTGGGTTCCTGAGAAACTATTATGAACAGAGTACTTTCTCCCTTAGTTTGAGTTAGTGCTTTTTGTTTTCGGTTCTTTAAAGCACAGTATGACCCAGTGAATCTTGGCTGAAAAAGTCCTATAGGAAGTCTCCTTCCAAAATCCTGCTTCCAAAATTTTTATATACAAAAGAATCTAGGAATCAGTGGTCAATTGACAGTCCACGGTAGGATTGGCTTTTGTCTTTTAGAGTAGTTGTTAAGTGTATTTTCACATTTCTAATTTTTCTTATAAAATACTGGTTCATTTACAAAAATATTAAAAAATTAAAATAGTATGATGTTAACAAATTTTAAATAAAACTATCACTGATAATTTCAATGTAGTTAACATTTAGTTTATTTCAATTGTTTTATTATTTCAAATCATTAATATTAATTACTTTAGTTATAATAAAATTTTCAGAATAGCTCATCTTTTTTGAGCATTAATTACTTCCTAAGCACTGTTCAAAGACCTTAACGTGCATTCATTATGTTCACAATAATCTATAAGGAAGTTACATTCTTCGTTTAAGGTCTGAGAAAAAAGCATCACAAAATAACTTGTTCAGATCATACATTAGTGATTTGTGGGAGACATTTTGTGAAAGCAATTTGTAAGTGAACCCAAAAAGTCCAGTAAGACTTGTACTCAACCATTAGACTAGATTCCTGTGTGATTAAATATTTCTTATTTACATAATTTTAGATATTTCATGATGCACTTAACATTTGGCTGATATTGGACATGAATATTCTTTCCAATATTTTATATAAATAATTTTGAGGTAAATATTGAGCAAACTTTCATCCTTGTAGTTCAGAGTATTTCTATGACTTAGGCGACTAGAGGTTTCTATTTTGGCTTAAAGAATACAAACATTTTTGGGCATCTTGAATAAAAATTCTATATTGATATTATTTCAAATTTATTAGACAACTGTGAGCAATATAAAAAAGAGTGCCCATTGAATGGGGATGGATATAAATCCAGCCCAGAATCATGGGTAAATATAGTGTGGGATGGACTAGGGCTCTCAACTTTGACATGAGAAGTATGTGAAGGGCATACTATCGGCATACACAACTTCTTTGTTCTGCCTCCCTCACAGCTTTCTCCAAATCTCTTTCTATGCACCTACCTATAAAGTATTCATATTATGGTTTCTCATTGGCTGGGCTAAGTGTTAAATAACAGTGTCCAGTAACAATGTAACTTGATTAACATTCCTTGATTAGGAAATAAGCAAGATCACTGAAAAACTCTGTGCAACACTGTATCAGAGCTAAAAAGGATGTCACACTGTTCCATTTTAAATTAAGAGGACAAAATAAACTCATAATATGGTAGGTAAGTGCAAAACCATGAAGAAAGTGTTTACCAGATTGAAATAACAAAGGGGAACAAATGAACCTAATCCAGGAAATGAATAACAGAATTACTATGCTTCTTTTGTGAAGCATTAATTTTTCATAGGCTTTAAGAGGATTTGACTTGTTGCTTGTAGTTATAGAATATATACAATCCATTGCCAATGACACTCATTATTATGCACAGTGAACCTGGTGTGTTAGCAATGAAGTGAAACATATTTAAATGTAAAGCATAATGCTGAGAGAATTCTCTGCACCCTTTTCATTTGCATTGTAAGTAGATTCTGAGAGGTAATCAGAGGTTTACTAGAAGAAAGAATATTCTACACTTTCCCCCTGCTTTTTCCAACTGTTCTAGAAGTGTCCTTGCCTTATAAGTTACACTGTTGATTAGACAACTTCCTTCTTATGACTCTACTGTTACTCTGACTTATTCTGAAACATTGAACAAAATCGAAAAAAAATCAAAGATCTTAAGATTGTTTTTCAGCTTTTATTTCTGAGAGGACATTGTGTCCCAGCCAATGTCTATAATTAAATCTTGGCTGTTTAACTGTGACAGGTCACTTAAATTTTCAGATTCTAGGTTATATGTAAAACACTTGGTAGTAGTGGTAACGGTTCTATTGAAAGGGTTACTGTGAGGTCGTGAGCTTTGAATGAGCAAGTGTATGGGATGGGTAACCATCACAATTATGTTGGATACCAAGAAAAAAAGGTGAAGTGCTATAAGAAGTCCAAACCTTAGTAGATATTTATTAAACCTTTTACCCATACTAATCTGGTGTATTATTAGATAAAAAATCCCATTCATATCTTGATCTAAAGAACTGTCTGCAATCTTTTAGGCCATGTTGCTTTTGTTAATTGCTGTGACTTTAGCGGTCACTTTGTATACATACCCAATAAATAGTTGAAGTAAATTGACTGACATTCAAGATACTCACAATTGAAATCCAGTTATATTCAGTCTTCAATTATAATTATGTTATTTGATTCAGCCATCTAATACCTCATCCATTTCTGCTTCTGTGTCTGTCCTAATTCCATTAATAACTATGAATGAAAATACAATTTTAAGGTAACACCTTTAGTAAAACTAAACTCCTCTTGTAAATGAAACCAATGACATTACACTACCAAGTGGAAGTTATTATTCTCATTTTTGAACAATTTTTAGCATGAAATATATGTTTTGGAATTTGATATTAACTACTATGTTAAATTGTCTACTGAGACAATGTTATTTTTTTTTCAACTCAATTGTAAGTTCTTTGGTTCAGGGATTACATCTTGCATCTGACTTCCCTTTGTGGCAACTGTAGTTAATACTAATACCATAAAAATAATATATGACACTCGATTATTTTTATGTATAATTTATATTAAATATTATTTTCTGAGCTCCATGTTATCAACAACTCTCATCTCTTTTCCTTCATTATAACTCTTCATAGTATATAACACATACTTTTAAAATAATAAGAGGTGAGAAATGCCTCTTCATAAATGGAAGACCTGTACACAGCTTTTTCTCTGAGACATTTACAGAGAACTATAGAGAGAATTCTTTGGAGCCTCAAAATTAGGCAGCCAGAATATGTTGTAGATATTGAAGCTGATCTCAAGGTAATTCCACCATCTTCTAATTTGAGAAATGGATCAGAGTGGGAACAGAGCAATCAGCAGGATAATTAAGAGGACTTGTCATAGGATTTATGTATAATCTTGTGGAGGAATTTAGGATATTATTTTTAGAATTCCTTTGAAATTGGAAGGGACCACTGGGATTCTTGACAAGCAGAGAAAAAATAGATATCTGCTAGTTGGGATTAAAGATTCCTTTATATCAACTGATTCTTCAAATAAATAGAAATACACTGTTTCTTTCTAAAGATATTCTCATAGTTTTTCTATGTATGTAGCATGCATCTTTACTTCTATTATAAATATGACACCTAATATATCATTAAGTGGTTTCACTACATTCATAAGATGTTTGGACCCAGATTTGATCCTCCATATCTAGATCAAATATAACTATCTAAGAATATACAGATTGGGGATCCCAAATCCGAAAACTGCTTTGGGAGTTGAGTTAAGAGCCATAGCATAGTGCATGTTTCCTGGCTCTCAGGGCACTTAGCATTAGCATTTAGTAATTATTTCTGCCATAATAAGGAAGGCCTTATTATTTTTAAATTTATTATTATGTTTTGTTTTTTCAGTTTTTTAAATTCCACATACAGTGCAATTATAGTTTCAGGTGTACAATATAGTAATTTGACATTTCCATACATCACCCTGTGCTCATCACAAATGCCCTCCTCAATCCCCATTGTCTATTTAACCCATGGCCCCACCTCCCCTCCAGAACCCCTCAGTTTATTCTCTATAGTTAAGAGTCTCTTATGGTTTGCTTCTCTCCTTTCCCCTGCTATGTTCATTTATTTTATTTCTTAAATTCCACGTATGAGTGAAATTGTATGGTATTTGTCTTTCTCTGACTTATTTCATTTAGCATAATATCCTCTATCTCCATCCACATCATTGCAAATGACAAGATTTAATGTTTTGATTGCTGAGTAAATATTCCATTATATATATACACACACACACACACACACACACACCACCTCTTCTTCGTCCATTCATCAATTAACACTTGAACTCTTTTCATAATTTGGCTGTTGTTGATAATTGTGTTATAAACATCGAGGTGCATGTGTCCCTTTTAATCAGTATTTTTGTATCTTTTGGGCAAAAACCTAGTAGTGCAATTGCTGGATTGTAGGGTAGTTCTATTTTTAACTTCTCGAGGAACCTCCATTATGTTTTCCAGAGTGGCTGCACCAGTTTGCATTCCCACCAACAGTGTAAGAAGATTCCCTGTTCTCCACATTTGTGTCAAAACCTGTTGTTTCTTGTGTTGTTGATTTTAGTCATTCTGACAGGTGTGTGGTGATATCTCATTGTAGTTTTGTTTCTGTTTCTCTGATGATGAGTGATGTTGAACATCTTTTCATGTGGCTTTTCAGCCTTCTTGTGTTACATATTGGCATTTCTTTTGATGTTAATGTAATTTGTATTTCAAACAGCAAACAAAGTACTGTTTTATAGCACAGAAAGTAAAATTGAGATTTTGATGTCTTCTCAAGAGTAGATACAGAACATTAGAATTTTGTTTTACTGTTTCATTGTAATATTCATTTGATACTCATTTAAACTGTATCTTTTTGGGGAAATCTAAAAATAGTGAGATTTGCATGTCTTTATTCATGTCTTCTAGGCCCTGAATGAGAAGAATAGTAGTTTCTTTCATCAATCATAATCTGATGTGATGATGTCTAGTTTGAAACATTGAGTCATACATTATAATAGTTGGCTTAGTGAAATAGGAACTTTGATTTCTTGTTAGATTCCATTACCTTCATATAGAAAGATGGTTAGAATTGAATTCAGTCCTTGGTTTCCAATTTCACAGAGGCCCTTGCTTAAAATTTTAGTGTAATTTTTATATTTTCCTTAATATACAGTTTGAGGGTAAAACTAAAGTAAAATTTGATATTTCTGCTTAGTATTTACTACAGGTAAATATACCAGTCTAGCTGTTAAGTATATTTAAAAAAAGTTGCAAGTGTCTATAAAATGCAGGTTGTTGAACAAATACCGAGATTCTGAATTTTACCAGAAGATAATTCAAACTAACAGGGTACCATTTAAAAACACACATACACCTGGGCCCCCAAATGTTATCTGTCTATTTCTCCAGAAATCAAACTTGAAACTTGTTCACAGGAACCCATAAATCGGACTGTGTTCTTATAAAAATGCAGCATAAAAATTAGGCATCTGGGTATCTGGAACTCAAGCTGCCTTTAAACATTAAAATCAATGCTTAAATTGCTTCTAAAAGTGAATAGGAAATGAGCCCTGGCAGTGAGTTTTATGTGGCCAGGAACCTTCTGCAGGTGGGCTGTTGAATTATCCAGCCACTTGGTGTGAAACTGGACATACTCAAGATAAATCTAAAATAAATGTCATTAAAATAATATGACCTGGGTCTTCGGTTTGATGTTTTATTGACCATTTTCTAAAAAGGGAAATTTAATTATCCTCTTCATTATTCATAATTTGGTTATTGTAAATACATTTATGTTTGTCTCTGATTTTATGTGCCTAAATAATGGCAAACTAAAATTGGAAAGACCAAGATTAATTTAAATTGATGAAAGTGATATGTTTATTTGTTTTTAACATATGAAGTTTCAGACTTGACTGAATTCTAAAGGCGTTTTACTTAGATTGATGAATATGGAGCCTTAAGAGATCACTCAAAAGAATATTCTTTGTACTTAGTAGTCTGTATTTATTTACACATAGGGAGTCTGTGAGTATATGTTTTTTGTTGTCACAGTTATTTAATTTTTTATTCTATTTTAGGAATGCATTAAAATTTAAAGACAGAGAGCACTAGTTTAATTCAAAAACAAGTAGAAGGAGCCAACTGTTTAAAAATTTTTTTCTTTTTTTTCATAATATTTTATTGTCAAATTGTTTTCCATACAACACCCAGTGCTCTTTCCCTTAAGTGCCCTCCACCATCACCACCACCTCTTTTCCCCCCTCCCCCTTCCCCTTCAACTCTCAGTTCATTTTCAGCATTCAATAGTCTCTCAAGTTTTGCATCCCTCTCTCTCCCCAACTCTCTCTCCCTCCTCCGCTCCCCCTGGTTCTCCATTAGGTCTCTCCTGCTTTCCTGTTAGACCTATGAGTGCTGTTCTGTCCTTCTCTGCCTGGCTTACTGTCCTTCTCTGTCCTTCTGGTTTCTGTCCTTCTCTGCCTGGCTTACTTCGCTCAGCATGACACCCTCAAGGTCCATCCACTTTCCTACAAAAGGCCATATGTCATTCCCTCTCATTGCCATGTAGTACTCCATTGTGAATATATACCACATCTTCTTGATCCATTTGTCAGGTGATGGACATTTAGGCTCCTTCCATGTTTTGGCTATTGTTGACATTGCTGCTATGAACATTGGGGTACATGTGCTCCTATGCATCAGCATTTCTGTCT